>NW_024705174.1:0-6985 GCF_018977255.1 Callorhinchus milii
CCAGCAGTGCTGAGATACTGAATGTTAATCTGGCTTACAGCCACCCATAGTTGTGAGTTTATGGTCTCATTCCGTCACCAATGACATCACAAAATCTAGTTTTTTTTTTATTACTGTACTTTGAGAGATTGCAACGAATAGAATTTTTTTTTAAAATATCAGTTTCACAAAAATATCTTCATTTAAGTTCTGTGTGGGTAAAGACTATCACTTTGAGGGGCTTTCAGAAGTAGATCTGTGATCTCACCTTCCACAGGCCATTCTCTTGCATGTGGGTAATCGACTTTCCTGTACGAGTTCTGAATGGACACTGCCAGAAGGCATAATGACATCACTCGTGGAACTGGATAAAATTGGCGGGGATTTTTTTTTTTTACAAAATAAAAAAAGTTAATTTTGCACGTGCGAGATTAGTATTCAAAGTAACCGGAGAAAAACTCACGCATATGAGGGGTAATCACTAAAAGGTCAAACGCAAGCTTACAACCCACTCGCAGATCACCATTCCTTGTCTCAAAAGTGCTGTACCAGAGGCCTAGCACAGCTCGATTGAACTTGTTGCAGCAGTCACGGTCTTAACGAACCACTTACCTTTATAGCAGCCAATATTGCTGCCACGTATTATTATTATTCTCTGATGTTATGGAGAAAAGGGATTATCTATTCAAAACATTAAACATGAACAGACCTGTGCTATAAATAAAGTGGAATGAGTACCCGTGTTCTGTTTAATCGATGAATAATTTAAGCCCCAAAAGGCATTTTGGATTTAGGCCGACAGCCAATTCATGGTGAGAAGCTCTTTCACGTTTAAAATTCGCGTCTTTTAAAAATGTTGTTTATTATTCCATCTGAGATTAAAAAATATATATATACAATTATGGAAAATCCCAATGGTGTTATCACAAACCCGTAGGCTGAGATAACCTTTTAAGGTACTTTGTTTTGCACATTGTGGGAGCTTTTGAAGTTAATTGTACGAAATAAACATCCTTAACAATCACCTCCTTACGACGCGACGTAAAAAGACACGTGCTAATTGAAATGTTATTGATGCACTTCCACTGGTTTATTTTGCCAATAAAGCCTGCGTTGTTTTTTTCACAGGCAAAGAACATCATTCTTGAAATGGATCCGGCATGTAAGTATCCACACACTGCAGCACCTGATATAATTTGTGCACGTTGTGTTCTTTTTTCAGTGGGCACATGCCGCAGAGTGCGTTTTGAATAAAAAAAAAATTGCGTCACATTTCAATTTCTAAGAATAATACTTTTCAAACATTTTGTCAATCCATTGCTGGACGAAGAGCTCCCCAACACGGCAACATTCATGGGGGTTGTTTGGCCATGCATCACCACACTCGTCAATGCAGGCCGGTGAATAGGCGGGGGGAGCCAAGCAATGGTTCAAATGTCACTTGCTACTGATGATAGCCATGGCGGGAATCAAACTCGGGTTGCCTAACTTGGTAGTGCAGTGCTATCACGACTGTACACCCAAATGTATGTACTGTAGTGTCTAAATATCAAAAGCATCTCAAGATGCTGTCCAGTACGAAGCATACAAATGACATTCAAACTAAGTAAATAGTAAATAAACAATAAATGCTCTGTCCTAGGTTTTTTGCAGTTGTGCTTTACAGCTCCCCTGCACGTTATTTCCCAAGATATCCGACGTTTCAGAGCTTTTCCGGTTCCTAATGAAGCTTTCAGCGCACAATGTGAAATGTCGGACATCATGACGAACGACACCAAATCAGAATCTTTATTTAGACTGGAAGAATCCGATGAGCTAAGAAGCTATCTTTCACAGATGTCCAGTAGGTTTATAGGTGTCCAGTAGGACACACAGTCCAACCTGAAAAACGCTTAAGGGAGCAATAAGTAAATGATGAACGCCAAACCAAATAAAAGCAAAACACGTGTTGGGCAGATTGATCGGTGGAAAAACACAACGTGCGCAAGCCGTCTCCACCACCAGTGACCCCCTGCGCAGGCGGTGAATCGTCCCGTAATACGTGGCGGTTAAAGCAACAACATCTCTAATTCATTCAGCCTGGAGAAGAACCGGGGCGGTATCGGTAGCTTGTAAATGGCAGGGAAGCAACAAGTAAGTGGCAGACGAGAGAATGAAGAGTTCTTAACTGTATTTTTATAGAGGACGATAGGAATTGGCACTGGGGATAACGTGTGGATTTTGTCCATCGAATCGCAAGAAATTCCTTGCAGACACGCGCATCGGGCCTTTGATCTCACTTGGTGTCCACATTTTAAAGTGACTAAACATTATCTGAATAACCGCTGTCGGCTGCTGAGTGCATACAAATGTTCTACCGCATTTGTGATGTTACGTTTTAAAGAATACATTTTAACCAGTTTTCTCAATATAAAGGGGATGCAAATGTGAATGTGAGGTTAAAGTGTATTGCCTTCCATCATTTTCACATCGGTATGGCCATCAATTGAAATTGGGCCCATTGCCTTTAATAGCAGTGAACCAATAATTGCCCATCTCGCTTGTCAAGTAATTGTTCCATAGGAGTGCAAATGAGTATTCCTAATGGCAATTCTTGTTTCCTTAAAATGGAGTGGTGAGATCTGAAAGGTTAAAGAAAATGAACAGTGAGCCCAAACTAAATTGTTTACTATTGATTTTTGTTCCTATTTGGATTAAATACATCTGCATGCAAAATCTATACACGTCCAACATATACATGCTTATTGCATACCACACAGTTACACATTATGTAATATATGCAGTTAGAATGATGCTGTCCTACTCAAAGGAACTGATGGTTAGCTCACCAAACTAGCTGTCCACAAACAACTCGCCATCACCTTGAGCCAACTACCGCAAGCAACATAATTAATTAGACTGTCCACCATCGCTGACGTGGCCCTCAGGACCACAACATCCAACAAGGCACTGTGATATGATGACCTGTGTCTCCTAAGTTCCTAAAGAACTTGGGAACACATGCAAAAAATGGCTTTCAAAACCTCTTCACCATCATACACAGGGCAGGAAAATCCCATAACCATTGTATCAAACCAAAGTCATTGCCATTCTGAAACCCTGAAAGCCATGATAATCACCTTCCAGCTACAGGCCAATATCCCTCCATGCTTCCCAGACTTTCCCCCATGATCGATCCTCAACTGCCTCCCGAACAATCCAGATTTCGAACTGCCTGTAGCTGCTGCTGCGAACACATCATTGCCTTCACCACCCTCCATAGAAGCTCGTTTCCAACATCAACAGAAAACCGGCACAGCAATGGTTGATCTCTCAGCTGCCTCTCAGACTGTTTGGCATCATGGGCTACTGCTGAAGATGGCCAACATCATCAGATGCCATTCTCCTGTATATCTCATCAACACGATCCTCGGCAACCATACACTCAGGTTGAACGCCGCAAGAAAATTGTGAACAATGGCCTCTCAAGGCTTGTTACTCGTTGCAATGTACCGTCCATATATATGTGACCTGCTGTGTACATCACCAGGCAAGTTCATATGTGCAGATGACATAGTCCTTGCTGTACAAGGCACAAACCTTTACACGAAGAGCTGATTTCATGTAACTGGAAGCATATTTGCGTCACTGGAGACTCCAACCAAACGGAACAATGAGCCCGACACCAATTCCCTGGATCCTTGTCCTGGTGCTCATTGGGCCACCAAATATCAGCGGAGACTTGCAAACTGCAAGGGAGTATACAAGTTTTCTTTTCAACGACAGCGTACCCATCAATCGAGACCTCTGCAATGTACCTCACCGCTAACGAAAGTCCCGATTTCCCTTCTGTGATCGCACTGCTGCTGTCACTGTCCTAGAATCTCACCCAGATCCAGAAGAAGAATGCTGTCGAACAGAGTGAACAACGCAGAGGTCCAGAATAAACACCTCCTGGCTCTGATATTCCTCGAGGACCATCAACGGCATTAGAACATCAACAGGCCGCTGCGCACATCTCCTTAGAGACAAGGCCACAGTAGTGCAACCGTGGCCATGCAACCCAAACTATGGACCTGATAGTAAACCACTTCCGTCTGCGCTCCTTCAAACGGAGGAGGAATCGCAAAACTACATCAGCTCTCTCCTAAAGCCCTCTCTCGGCTAACAGACCTCTGTAGCTAACAGACCTCGACATTGGCATTTATCCCCTGAACTCTTTGATATATGCCAGAATATAACAGCGGTGAGTTAATTCTAAATTGATTAATTTCTAATCGAGTTTAACAGATGAATAAACGCATTCTTACAAACCTACCATTTGCATATATCTGCAAATTTATGTAGTATTTGCATATGATGGCATACATTTCAAGGGATTAATTTCTATATGCACAATTCGATGCAAGAATCGATTTTTAGGTTTAAATTAAATTAACAAATGACTCATTAATAACCTACAGTTTGCACAGCAGTGTACACAGGCTCGATAAAGCCAACTTTTTTAAAATATAACCACAACCCTGGCTCTTGAGAGTGTATTAGCAGTTCAAACATTAATCCTTATTATTTGTTCAGACTGTGCTGAATAGGACCTCATTAATTATCTTGGCCTTCCAAAGCAGTTCAAATTAATTCATGATACATGAAAGGATCTTTTTTTTCTGATCACCGTTAACCTTTCTGATTTAAAAATACCTTTTAAGCTCAGTGGGTTGTTGATAGCAGTCATTTGCGGGACAAGGCAAGCCTCTGTCTGTCTGACTAACTTCAATGCTCGCCGCACTCAATTCCATTGATGTCAAGAGGGAAGCGGCTGGCTCCTAAGTGGCGGTGGTGCATAATTAAGGATGTGGCTTACTGCCAAATCAATAACTGGATGTACATCTGTCAGGGCAGATACGGAGCTACCGTTGCCATCTCTATCTTCCTCATCACACACCCCGTCGTACACGCCGCACTAAGATATCTGGCAAATTCTTTTTCGTGACGTTCTTTCTTCTTCTTGGTTCTTTCGGTAAAGTCACGTAGAAGGGAATAATAAAATAATAAAAATTAAAATAATAAAATAATTCTCACGACGTTTCGGCCACAACGCAAGCAGCCGTCCTCAGGTGAAGAACAGGTCTGTCGGAAAGACAGCTGTTCTTCACCTGAGGACGGCTGCTTGCGTTGTGGCCGAAACGTCGTGAGAATTGTATTTTATTATGTTATTTTTATTATTTTATTATTTCCCTTCTACGTGACTTTACCGAAAGAACCAAGAAGACGAATCCCTGCAGTCACGAAAGCTTTAAATCGACGTTCTTTCTTGTCAGGACATGTCTTGGCTCGGGCACTCTCGCTCGTACCGGGTGGAACATGGATGTGTGACTTGACTCAAGCACCGCGCATTGTCAGTGACTGGTGGGAGGGAAGATCCAGACGATGAAGGAGAATGAGCAAGTCCACAGTGGTGGTGGTGGTCCTGAGGAGAAACTGGCCCCTGAAATGAAGCATTGATTTATCGATTAAAATTGATTCTTACGTATTCGAAGGTTTTTGGTAAAGTCATGTAGGTAAAAAATTTAAATTTAAATTAATAAAAATAAAATAAAAATCACGACGTTTCGGAGGCAACACAAGCTTCCGTCTTCAGGTGGAACCGAAACGTTGTGATTTTTATTTTATTTTATTTTATTAATTTTAATTAAAAAATTTACCTACGTGACTTTACCAAAAACCTTAGAATATGAATCCTTGCAGTCACGAAAGCTTCAAATCTAGAATTGATTCTTACGCTTGCAGTACCCGCATCGAGTCGTCTGGGAGAGTTTAGATTAATGAAAATGTATGCAATCGTACGCAAATAATTTGCCCATGTTAAATTTCGAGTAAGTGAGATAATGAAACTTCATCAATGAGGCAAATAAAGCAAGGAACAGTGCCAATGATGCAATGAAAATGACACTTTTAACTATTTCAGATTCTTTAATTGAATGATTGAATGTATGCAGTTGTGAATCATTATTTTCCTACCCATGATATACGTCATACGCCACAATTATTTTACAGATATTGTACGCTATCTATATTTAAAATACGTAACAAATGTGCGGGTGGACACGCTCGTTTCACATATAATTTGAGCTACTTCATTCCATTTTGCTATTGTCATCCAATTAAAAGATAACGATATGTGTTCACTTACAGAAAGCATTTTAATGACTATTAAATGCACGGTGTTCGGCGCTCGAGTGGTTTTAGGAGTGTGCTTTGGGACATTCACTTTTCGTTAAGACAGCATTCTATCGTGCGATGCGTTGAAGTGTTACTCTGTAGAGATAGAACACGTTAAAGAGTCCACGACTGAGTTATAACGACAGTGAAGCCTCGCTAAGCAAATGCGGAACCTCCCGTAGCAGGGTGTGCTTCTTGAGTAAACAAGCATTGTTATAGATTTCCTTTTTTAAATGTACATTTTTAAACACCGGTACAAAGAGATGTAAAGAACTGAGGTGCACATCTTGCAAGTGACCCGGTGTTTCCCAGACTAATCGTGGCATAACCGTGGCGAGATCTCGGAAGCGAGGGAGAGCGAGATGGGACAGAGGATGAGAGAAAGTATTAGAAGGAGATCGAAAGGGCACATAAGAAAGAGCGGAATAATTGATGGAAGAAAAAACACAATGGGGGGGGGGGGGGGTTATATTTTCCAGTTTGTAACTAGCCAAGCCTTGCCAGAGAAATTCTCAAGCAAATGCATAGAACACCACGTTTAATTCCCACTTACAGAAATGGCACATTTATTTATATTAAACACGCATCAAACTTTTCCATCAGCGGTTGAGTGCTTCGTCGGGGCTTCAAAACTAAAAGCTTGATTTTTCTGGGCTGGTCCTGGCTCCGTGATATTATACTGAGTTCCGTGTCGTTAACTTTGAGGCGCAAATGCGCCCACATAAATCACACGGCGAATATTGTCAGCTTACTTTATTCTTCGTGCTCGTCATGTAACATTGACTGCAGAAACTCCCCCGTCTGTGAG
>NW_024705174.1:7015-65167 GCF_018977255.1 Callorhinchus milii
GGGACCACGGGCCGGCAGACTTCAATGTGTCAGTCTTTGGACCAAGTCGACAGGAGTTAGCCAACCATTTCGACGTCACATGCCAGCGTGCGATGTCTACGGAGGGTAGGGAAGCCGGGAATTAAGACTGTGATGCCCTAAGGATACCCAGGTGATTCAAGAACACAATCTTGAATGACTGGTAGACCAATGGTAGAGATGTCTCCAGTGGGAGTGTGTACATTCACATGGGGCACCATCAATTCGTTCTCAAAATAAGCCAAGTGTTTGAACGTGGTAGATCCGATACGTCCTTCCGCCCTGGCCAGGGCATCGCGCCTCTGCAGTATTAGTAGCTGAACCTCAATCAGCCCAATTGTAACGTAGTATGTACTCTGAGCGATCATACGAGAGGCATTTACTGGTCTGTTAGCCCAGAACGCGATCCCTTTGGTAACGTTTACCCTGCCATGTGAAGCTTATATAGCTTAGGGAGTAAGCATGCGTTCAAGCGACCCTCCTTTATGCGGTCGGCATGTGTGACTAGTCAGATGGCGTCCTCGTAACCAGGCTCCAGGCTTGCGAGCTCAGTGAGCCGGTGCGGCAAGTTTAGTCTTACAGCGGAGATTATACCTAAATACTTATACCTAATAATACGTAGGTACAACGTCCATCGAACTGTAAACTACACATAAATGGGTCTTGCGTACCCAGTGGGACGAGTTGGCTTCGACTCTAGATACGACTAGGCACCGATAAAAGACAATTAAACTCACGATACTAACACGCTGGGTGCAGATAAATGAGCTGTGTGTGAGGACGCCTATAATCTCTTAATGTGTGCAATTCGGTCTACTCATTGAGCCCAAAACAGCGAGACGTTGAACGGTAGTAGCCAGGTGTGGACTCAAAATCCTATCACCACGGGAGCAACTGATTATAAAACGCAACTCAGTGCATTAGATCTTAGTGTCGCCCTAGAAGCACCGTGCCGTGACAGTAACGGTCGACTATGGGGCCCACCGATATGCATTTGTAAGCAAACTTGCCCCGTGCGGGATCAGAGGCAAGCGTCGCGGAGTCTTCAAGCATTCTGCGTCGAACCCACCTATTGCCTATGATTGAAAACTACACTCAGCTAGGCATCGCGGTTTTCAACGGTCCTGTGCATCATTATTCAGGATTAAAGCTGGGATGAACCACTAGGACGTGGTTATTGAAATATTTTCATTAAAACACGGGAGGGAAGTCCTCTAGTTTAAAGACCTAGGGAAGAGATATTAAACCTGTCGAGGAGACAAGAGGAATGTGTCGAAGGCACTGATTGCACTAGATGAGATTCGTTATTGCTCAGGGCACAATGGGACTTCGTACGGCCAATGTTATGACATGGCGAGTTGGCTGTTACGCTAATAGCTCTCCAGTGATGGCCGCCCACGAAGCTGTGCATCCCGCTTAATCGATGCTTAAGCTTGATGTACCATATCCGTCATAGTTGTACTGTCCGACTTATTGGTTCATTTTATGGTTGGGGACTCCACCGTGGATAGCTTGAAAAACGGACTTGTTGATTGAAGGTTCAGCGACGCTGGTGCTGAGCATACTCTTGTTGAAGTCACTAATATGTGCATGAGCATCGATTCATGGCCACTGATGCTGTTTGAAGATTGGCAATTTCCTACATCCCTTCATCGACTGCTAGGGATTTACAACTTAGACTTGTACAGTTTGTGCGAATGCGAACTCTGCGCAACGGCCGCATGACCTTCCGCACTCCGAGACCAGCCTTCGACACTCTGAGCTATGGGGATAAATAGACGTCACTCAATGCAGCCATGCTCAATTTTTAATAATGAAGCCCATTAAAGGCCTCTAGTTAGCTCTGGAACGCTATAACGATGATATTTAAATGTCCGCCTGCGTCAGAAAGAATTGCCTATATAAAGCTAGTATGAGACAGAGCACCGACGCGAGCACGGCGCGTCACCCTTTCCATTACACCCCCGGAAGGCCGTTTTCGAAACCCATCACTATTACATAGCACTATGGAGAGACATTCAGATGAGCCATGAGAAGACGCGCCTCAAGGTTTCCTACCATCAGCACATCACAAAACTGGTAGGCTCGGATATTCTACAATAAGGGCAACATTGGAAAACCGCAGCAGACGGAAGTCGGTCAGTATTCTCCTAATCGTAGCGAACAGAGTTGCAGTCGGTACTCACTACACCCGGTAGTGTCGCCCGAGGAGTACTTATCCCCGGATAATCTACTGCAGTAGAGAGGACATTTACGCGTATCAAGCAGCTGAGGCTAGGCTGTGCACTCCCTCCGTATCCGGCAAGCCTCAATCCAGCTTGAGTGGTCAGGGGGGCAATGACACCCAAAGATACAACGGGTGGTCCGACGCGTCAGAGCGATGACCTAGGCTTAAGAGTGCTGGCTAGATTAAACTCAGGGTGCCCGCTCACCCTAACTCCACATTACTGTGAACGACCCTCACCGTCACCCCACTGTGGAGCCAATCCGGACAAAGTTTGATCAAGGGGACTCGGTACGAACTATGCGCAGGTCGTGTCAAATCGCCGGTAGATCCCATTTGGCTACACCGCCCGTTAGGTTGACGTCGAAGCGTAAAGATGACTTGTCACGATCGTTTATAGGCTATTGGGACATATAGGTACTACGAAATTTCCGTACATGGGCCTCTTTACATAGCTGTATTTTTGCATGACATCCCATTGCGCGCGTTTATTCCAGGGAGCCTGTCTCTTCAACCGTTAGGATCAGCGATTAATGAGGAACTAAATTCAATAGGTGCATGACATCAGATTGCGCCTGGCCTCTTAGACGCTTCGCTATGGAGTTGGCAGTAGACGGTCAAACAAAAATTGGTATTCTAATGGGTAAGAATACACATAGTTGATAATCACGTCGCCACATGTGCATTAGGGACTTCCCTACGTCTTACGTGACCCAAGGTCGGGGCCGACCCAGTAAGAGGGGGACGAGCCGCTTTACATGCAAAACACACTCATGGTGGTGCGTGAAGCAGCAGAACTATCGGGTTATTTATCTGTGCCGCCAAGTGTCAGAGGCTGGATAGCTAAATTGCCTTGCGCATGTCCCCCGAGATTCTAGGAAAAGCAGCCGGTGCCCCTTAGTGCGCATTGGCCGGGTCGACCACGCGGTGTCGATGCATGTTTTAGGAGACACGGAGCCGGACCTGCGATCGGACCATTGGACAATGGCCAGAGTTAAGTTCTAGAGAGGATTTGCGGTATCCGTGCCGAGGTCATAGGCTCACGGGACAACGGGAAGTAACAAGCATCGTCTGAGGCTTCAACGCACGGGATGCGGATGTACCGCTGAGATACAACATTATGGCGGTGTACAGATACTATGACACTCAAGGCAGGAGCGCGGTACCTGTGCCGAAAGTATCCACACGGGTGCCGTTAATGTGCGGTTGTAGGTTGTTAAGTTATTTGATTCGCGGAACCTAGAGTGGGAGGATTTCGTGCCCCCCGCTCACCATTGGAGTCAGGTGAGGGAACTAGATAAATCAGGGGGAAATAGGAACGCCGTAAATACATGTAAGGAGCCAATATTATATGGATGTTGTGGACATTGTCCAGGGTAGTAAATGTTTATAAGCGTGAAATCTGGGTCTCGGTAGCATAACGGGACCATTGCATCGAAAGGACATCCATAGCTTAGGCTTTGCTCTTAGGAAGTTTACCTTAACGCTTCCTAAGGTAGCGAGATTAAGTCCCGCGGAGCACCTTCGTCACCATGAATTCGAATCGAGGAGTGCAAGGCCAACACATATCGGGCCTGGGGGTAGGCGTAGATTGCCAATCGCATAATGACCCGCGGGGACCCGTGTAGATAGAACGGGGTAAACGGATATGCGAATGGTTTACAGATCCTCGGTTCGCATTATGCCTATGACCCTCGGCATAGTTAGTGCTACAGACTGCGTCTGGCTCAGACGTGTGGTAGGGATAGATTTTCCTAAATGGACCCCACCCTCCCATTTCCCATGCTCACTTAAGGATTGCGGCATGCGAGTTCTCACTCTTGTCGGACGCCATCCGCGCTAGCGGAAGTACGAAGCACAGTTGGCAAGGAAGGGACCCAGTTAGGGAAGGGTCTTCTTTAAGAGTGTTTCATGGGACGCAACATGAGACCCCGAAGAGGCGTTAAACCTCTTATCATACCAAGTCGTCTGTATAAAATTCCGTCATCGCTCTCTGACGCATTTAAAACATATGCCATCACCCTGTTACCCCCAGAAGCCCGGCTTTCGAAAATTGCCTATAATGAGGCTCAACACCCTATATGATTACGCATAATTCTCAGGTAGTAAGCGAAGAAAAACCTCGCTCCAAAGTCTGAGCTAGAGTTCGTACAACACAAGCCAGAAAATCGGCAGGAAAAGTACCACTCTGGGTCAGTACTCCTCCGTGAGCACGGCCATGTTCGGGCGCGCGTGCGTGCACTTCATACCGGTGCTATGCTCATAGTGGGTAGGGGATGTTTCCAATGGCCTGGCACTCTAACTTGCTTACCTATCTACATCTCCTTCTTTGGCCACCTATCGGTGGACGGGGGGAGTCCAGCTCGCTCCGTCTCCGTACGTACTGCTTACATGCATTATTACTCCTGCACAGCCGCTCCGGCAACAAAGCGGGTCCCTACGTAGTGTGGCTGTCACAGGAGGTGTTACGTTCAGACTGCTAACCGCCATTTCGAGGTGGCCGGATTACTAAGACTGGAGTGAGCGGCCACGTGCCGCCGTGTCTGCGCTACGCAGGATGGTAGTCTTCGACCTACTCCATTCGCGTCCAGGTCAACGTATGCCCCTTAGACCGGACTCTCGAAAAGAAGCTTATTAGTCACCTCATAAGGTATTGGAGATACCTAGAGTAAGCCCTGCCATAGTGCATAGAAAAACTTCATGAGATCCGTCGTACCTTGGAGTCTTTAGGCGGCCCTTTAATCAATGAATTTAATTCAGATAGTTGAGTATATTAAGGGTGTCCGTTTGGGATCGTTCTTACTAGAGTCGGGCCCGAGAGAGGGAGAATACAGCATGAGCTCAGCGAGGTCGAAAGATGCGATACCCCCCGAAGGATATTAGTACATTGTGTCACGTCTCACGTAATGGTGACCAAGTTGCTTCGACTAGGCCAAGCACTCGGGACGGTCATACCCTCAGGAGACAGTCAGTATGAGGGATAGCGGACTGCGTGCCCGATAGGCCTATACACACATAAGGGGGATGCTGCTGCATCGCACGCGAAATCTGGCAGGATCCTCATTACTTCCTACTTGACAGTGTTCTTAGGGCACTATAAACCGTCCCTTACACGCCACAATTGTCACCATACATAGCATCTGTGCGCTTTTGATTTGTACAGGGAGAACTTTTTGACCTAGCATATGTTCCGAGAGGCCAAAGCTCTATGTGTGAATCTATCCCGTATTTTAACCGGCTGCATAAAGAGACGCTACCGTGCTCTCCACTGAGCGCGCTTCGACCGATTGAGACAAGATAAAGCTTGACTTCGTATCTGGTTTCCGACGGGCAGGTGACCTGACGCCTCTGACTAAAGGTACGAGCAGGGCCCAGCAGAAGTCGCGCCTCCTTTGGTAGAGGAGACTTCCCGGAACCGGCCAGTGTGTCTCAGCATACAGTCGTATTCGGGCTAGAATGAATATCTCAATGTAAACGAAACTCTAAAGTCCAAAGCTTCGAGCCAAGATGAGGCATGTACTAGTCAGCGCAGAGTCATACTACTCTTTTTCTGTACCCAGGGCCCGGCATTACGTTACCTGTTTAGCGTGCGACCGGTGCAGGTGTCAGTAAGCCGCGTCATCCAAGCGGGGACCGACGCGAAGTACCACCAAATGTAGGGGCAGCTAATTAATTGCGATTGTATGCGTCTCTCTAAAAATCAGGTCCGGGAGACATCATTAGCGTTTCATCCTAAGGGCCTAGTCATTACGTCCGAGACCAGATCCTCGTTGTCCATAGCACTTAACAGTACCACTAGTATTCTGATTGGTTTGATTCGCTTTGCAATTCCAATTCTATGCAATTATGCGCAAAAACCTCGCGTGTTGTCCTGAGCGGCGCCGAAGAACCCGGGTTCCCCAACCTTCGTCGTGTGCTTAGCCCCGGGGGACCCTCTGTGGTACTGTGCAACATGCGTAACATAAACCCCCGTGCTCAAGGTATCCACACTAAGTCGCTCAACACGATTCGTGAGGGTTCACCAGCCATGTAATTGCATGACACCCATCACACGATCTAAGGGGGAAATAAGAATGGGAGGGAGAGCGGTTGGCTGCCTAGATCAGTGGGTTCACCGGTTTCGAGCTACTATCAGGGAATCGACTGAGACTGTCATCAGAGAGACGACAGGCATGGCTCACGGCTGTATCCCACACGCAAATCAAGGGTGATATGAGACTTGGCCCCGTCTGAGACGTACGAGGGTACTCCCGGAGATCGCACTACGAGCCATGAAGACTCCGAACATTCAGTACACAATCCCGACGCCTCCATACCATATGGAGTCCTCACTGTTATACCAGAGTATTAGCCCAAACGTTTCGTCGGCCTGTTCAAGTCAAAAGCTATTTAGTGGGGACAATCACGAGTGCTGCTATGCCTTTGACAAGCAATGGGGCGCATGCCAGAATATAAAAAGAGCACGTCGAGGTCCTTATACCGAGCGCACCAAACAAATTAACCAACACGCTGTACAATATCCTTGATACATGGGAGTAACGGCGGTAATTGCCCTGTGGCATAGAGCTGATCACCACTCCACAAGTGATAGCGTTGTACTCGATGATAAGTTCGACTGGGCTGCCGTTCCGGCGCTAACCATTGGGTAGTGGCCCCCACCTAGCTTGTTCAACCGGTCGATTCTTGGAATAATCAGTGGCCTTATCGCCTTTCTGATGAGGGCCCCACTTTCTACTCCTGTAGGACTCCAATTCCTTAATAGTAGGCTTTTGTAGTAAGTTTTTCTGTTCTTCAAGCTGCACTCGGTAAACTAGGGGGGACAGGCAGCGTATGGCTATGGGCTTACTAGATGACGCTTGTCCGACGGGGCATAAGGAAGTATCAAGAAACCTGGGAGATGGACGTAGGGGACGTTAGGCGGTACACCGCTGAAAAGCACACCGAGGCGAGCCGCGAGCACCCGAATTCAATGAGGCTAGATAAGCCCACGTCGACCAGGTTCCGGACAGTCTTTGTCTTTGCTAATGCTAAGCGCCATCTGCATATTACCTCAATAGACGAGTCTATCTTAATCCGTCGCCAGTGTCGGAGAGTGGGGCGCCCTAGATTCTGCTAGAATCGCGGGTTCATCACGAAGTCCATTGGGCGTGGCTTGTGTTATTTATACTCCAGTGTGTGAACTTGGGGGAACATAGGCGATGGACTGAGATGTACGAACTAGGGCAACAGCTCCTAAAATAAGTTGGTTAGCGCACATACTTTTCAACAAACAGTGACAGGTGAGTCCAAAGATATAGAGTCCTACTCGGACCGTCAACTGATGGAAAAAGGGATCTATCCGGGCTACTGCAAACGTCAGTGAATCAATGATAACATGCGCGATGTGATGCATACGCGCTGCACTGTGGAGAGTAGTTGCGTAGTTTTCTTAATTCGTGACGAAATAAGGAGGTCCACACCATAGAGACCGTTACCCTGCATCCCTGGGCGGGGCCGTGTCGCATGCAAAAGTTCCGCACTTCAGACGGAGGATTTGTTTGTTCCTATTAGTCAAAATAAAACATTCTTGTGGGTTTTAATTCAGGTTGCCGGTCGTTAAGGCACGAGATCATGTGTGTTAAAAACACCCCCAGGAACACCTTAAAAACCGTCATTTCATCTTCTCTCCTATAGTATTTTACAAGAACCCGTGAGTTCATGAAGGCAGGTCATTGCACGAGCAGCATTGTATGTCTTGTCAGTAAAACCCCTTGTACTGCCGTTAGATATTATCCATTAATGGGATCTAGCTTACTGAAGGTTTTGACAATCTCGTCAACCGTTGCACATTGTCAGTTGAGCATTCATGGCGGTTCAGCGGGTAATTTGATTGTGTACAGTGTCAAGGGCGGACGGACGGTCCGGAAGCGTCATAGAATGCCTATGCGGGCTCTACCCTCGAAGACTGAGATATACCCTCGCGAAGACATCGTAATGACTGCGAAGGTCGTGCTTGTGGGCAATCGTTAACCGTCTAGCCGGCGGTTAAGGTACATTCGCCTACCATGCTTCAATTAGGACGAACCGCAGGTCTCTTTTCACCGAGGGTAGCCCGAGACACAATAGGGCCAGCATCATAACCTGTTCCCGCCACATCCAAAACGAAGTAGATTTGTGTACGTTGGACCTTAGGGAGACGTACTCGTATCGTCACGAAGGTGGTAAGGCTACCACAGTGGCGCCTCTCAGAGGCCCAGCCTGTCTCGCAATAGCCACCTGAAGTTAGACACCGTCATTATCCACCTAAAGAGCACGCCCTGAACCTCGGGTGTAACTCTTTTCACCCCGCGAACTATGAATGTGGCTCTATATATTGGTGAGGATCTCGGAGGGACAACACTAATAAGCCCTGGGCATACTCCCTATTCGTACAGAGCATATGTCCCATTCAGGCATGGGACTTCGTGACCCGTCGATTACCAGATAAGGGATGTGGGCACCTTGTACGATCCTAGGCCATATAGCAAGGGAGCATCAATTTAGTATCGTACTGGGCCCGACCTGCTACTAATATCCGATACATCCGCTACTTTGAAGACCTAACCCAAAGTATTTCCGCGGTATTCGAGACGTCCCTACGCTGCACACCGACGTATCTGGAATGCTAAACCACATCCATTGCTGTTACTGCGCCTCCATTTAGATCATCAGGCGGGAGAGCTGCACGCCTTGCTTACATGCCTGGGTGGTTATTAATTTAGCTAAGGCAGACATCGACTGATAGTAGGTCTATGGTCGAGAAAGCGATCCTGTCTTCCCAGCAGCGATACGCAATCGCCTTTACAGTTAAACCAGCTTTGAGCGCCCTCTCCGCTTGCCTCTAAGGGTACACGTACCCTTCCGTCAGCGCAACCGATCTAGGCGCGAGACTCTGCTTACATGACGTGTGTGGCTGACACTCTCGACAGAAACGGATTTAAAGGGCAACGGTACCAGATGGGAAAGATATACAGAACATAAGCACGTGTCTAACCGAGGACACCATTAGGGCAAGACTACGAATTCCGAGTATAAGAATCCCTAGGGACCGCAACCCTCCCCTTGTACATTGACGACACGGACTACAAAACACTCAACTTCCTGTTGTGATATTGACAGGGGAATTGACATGTACACATCCAGTCCACACAATTATCTGCCACGCAAATAGCGGTGTAAGGGACGTAGGTTCTTGGAACTCATTGCCTGATGGTCTAGTCTGTTGAAATGCGAAGCACCTAGCGCGGTTGCCACAGTCCCTAGTTACCCTGTCTGTTTACTACGACCTCGTAAAATAGCGAAAAAGTAATGAAATGTATATAGCATTCTTGAAGGGACGATTGGAGTAATTACGGATCCGAAACAACAACCAGCTGAAATTCTTTGCCTGCATAGCCAATTTTACAGACGTGAGGGAGGGCCCAAGTCACTGGGGGAGAAATTACCAGGCTAGTGAACGCCATATGAACTGTCCACGAAATACTGCTAGGATGCATTACTCAGGTGCTCCCGATGCACTATTTAATATACATCTTAAACTTTGTACATCTGGTAGAATTCAAATTGTACGGTATGGAATACGAGCACGAACATTGGCCTGTAATTCATTACAGAAGCTGCCACGTGAGACATACACTAGGAAATAGCCTCTCCGGGTCAATGTGGATCCGCTTGGTATAGCGTAACTGCCCACCACCGATCAGCCTCATACAGGGGTGATCTCTTTATCGGTAATGTCGACCAACTATAAATCAGCGTGTTTCTACATACATATTAGAGATCGAGGAACCTTACCCTACCGAGACCTGGCTATGGTTGAATTCGAGCGTATGTGTTTTATACGCCGATGCAGATCCCCCCAGGGTCATTCTTAGCTCATACTGGGATAATTTTTGTTATATTACTGCGGTCAAGCAAACACCCTCATGTGCTCGCCCCCTTCCTCTGTACCAGATACCTTTTAATCGAAATCAGTACCACCTGGGCCGCATAATCACTTATGCCTTTCGCAGCATTTCTTCCGATGTAGCCATGGGGTATTCCTCTGAGCGGAAGGAACGAAGTCGACCCATGCTTACTCACTACTACCATACTGGCGTTATAGAACTTTACTGATTCTATCGTAGATGCCCGGAATGAAGTAGAGATGAAGGCCATTCTAGCTTTGGGTGCATAAGCTTTCAAAGTAAAAACAATTCCAAGCAAGCAAAAATCTCCTTTGTAAGTGACTACTTTATCAAATGAGCCTATCATGATCCGGTACGGTCTCTCGCCACAGTGATATACTACTCAGCTGGCACCATAAAAATGTAGCGACCCCTGCAGATCTAAATTGTCCGCTCCTACTGGTACAGGCTGGGTGGTATGATTCTAGGACTGGGAGTCAGAGTGCAGTTAAGACGAACCTAATTATACACGCTAGCGGAAGTTGTAGGGCTGTCTCTCTGACCCTGTCACAGATGAGGGAAATGTATTATATTGGGACACTCACCAGGGCGGGCAATTATCTGTTGCGTCCCTAGAGAGTGGGATGAGGCGAATTATGGTATTGCACGTTCACACAATGGTTGCACACGTTGGTCCCGGATCACTGGCGGGTGCCGATTTAATTCCATGTGGTGTCATTATGATTATGGATGCTTGCCGTACTTATTGTAACCCTATTCCCGATTTACCGGAGAAAGGCCTTTGTTATCCAATGACTGGTGGTCACGATGCAATAGGGACACGAGGAATCACGCCCCACCCGATTTATTTCTATATAGGGTTGATTAAAAAAGCGCGTGCTATATATGAGAGTTCCACTACGTACTTGTGGCCCGGAAATAACCGTGGTCCTCTAACTCAAGGTATACCAACATCTAATAGTTTCCGAAACGGCCAATCATTAGCTTACGACTCCGAGGTAGTTACTTGCGACTACTCTCGAATTGCCAAGATCGTTGCCCAGGCTGTCTGGCCAGCAAGATAGAAAAACGTAATTCTGCTGGCGCGTCCCACCGGCAACTACCGGGGTGTGTGACTCGCCAAATGAAAAAGCATTGTCGGGCGGCCGCCTGGCGAAGTGGTCCTCCCTATCAGTCATGGCGACAGAATGATAGCCCTCGAGCCCTTGTTTACAGATTATTGATGTGACTGTTTGTGGCTGTGACGATTCGACGGGCTATCGTCAAATAAAGACACATAGGATCGCCTGTAGCGCAAATATCGATGTACAGGAGCTAGCTTCCTTTTGTGAGGAGGCGCCACAAAAGTTAATTCATCTAAAATATTTGGTCCGCGCTTCGTCGTGCTTGCACATAGGTATGCGTGCGCCTGATCCTCTCGTTCCAACTTGACTTAGCGGCGGGTCATGGGGTGTCATATTTCGATATGGTAGCATTCCCGCATGCGGCGGAGTCGCGTCAGTTGGAGAGTCTCTTCCCTCCGTCATAGATAAACACTAGCCTCACGTAACTGTTTGCTGGTGCATGTGTTCCCGGGCATACCTCCCGAGAAGGGAGTTTTAACAATCGGTCCTAACAACTTAGGCAGAAGAAGCAAAAAATCACTCTGTTATATTGCCAGGGCGGTACGCTGGGCCTTAACTCTAGACGTGTCCATTCCTTTTGTATCGAGGGGAGACGTCGTGGGTGTCATGATAATTAATCATTGATGGCGAGGGTGATTTAATCGCGGCATGGCAGTGCCCATTTAATGGATTCCATCTAATCCGACACCAGTTAGTCAGCTGCCTCAAACAGCGGTAACACCTATACAGTCTTTATCCCGTGGCCGCGTCACGGTTCGTTGGTGGGATTTGGATGCAGGATGATTGACCATCTGAAACGGACAACAGTAAAAATGGCAGCGTCTGCGACGTCTCGAACCCGATCAAAGGCCAAAGCTGGGTGTTTACGACTTATTCCCAGCCGTATATATGCCCCCATTACGAGCCCGATCCAGCGGCCTTACGGATTGAGCCGTGGTCTGAGCCTTACTCTCCCCGGGAAATAGGACCTCCCGGCCCTCTTCTCGATTCCAGGGCCAACGTTCGATGGCGGCAACGCGGACAGGCGTTGGACGGATAACCGGCGAGAAGACGATGAGCTCTAGCATATGGCACTGCAATGGAAGAGTCGCGATTGATTCACTTTGGTACTTTCCGTATGACCCATCGCTTTTGCCGCAACTGGTGTCTCCGAGTGGACCGACCAGACCATTGTTGGCAATCCCAGCTTTCCACGCGGACCGCTATCGTCCGTAGATCTTTGTCGTGTGGCCTTGGAACAAAATGTCGTGTCTGCTGGCTAATTTAATAGCAAAGAAAAAATATACCTTACCTGAGGAGTAGGAGGGATTCGCGTAAGAAGTTCTCGTAAGACGACTCAGGCTACTCAGTCAAGCATTTTAAGCGCACAAAGTCTATCGCTGCGATGGTTCAACCTACAGTCCGGCTAACTGGACGATCAGGAGGGGCGCATATGGAATATAACAGCACGGCTCGGCATCCTCAGGAGGTGTCTGGTCCGGATGTGACAAGGCGGATGGCGTATAGGTTCTTTGAATCAGTTCGATAGACGTCGCCGGCACCAGTGGTTTTACTACCTGTCTTATGAACAGATCGCGAACCGGGGGATGTGTTGCCGTGTACGGTGTCTGCGATAGAGGAAGTCGAGCCACGTACACTAATCAGGCGAGGTCTCCCACTATGAGCGCAACTCTCAGGCAGTCTGTCATGAACGTGTATGCAGTGCGGTCGCGGGTCTTTATTTAACTCAGCCCTTGGGTGGCCGCATGCTAGAGCTACGGATAACTAGTTAAATTCTGACCATTATCTTTGACGTGAATCATAGGTTCCGGTCCTTCTACCTCCAGGCCATGGGCATTAACTCGCAGCAAGGCCTGCTGTTCAACGACGTTGTCGCACGGGGCTGTCTGTGGTTCATAGGCAAGCCCCCATGCACGGCGCAGCGACTAACTTACACGTGCTAATTTCCGCAAGGTACGTAACCTTTCGCGGTTTTGGGGATGTTACATATCTGTCTTCGTTTGGATTGCGGGGGAGGGCGGATCCTAAAGTTATAGTCCCCTAAACCCAGCTGTCGACGCGGCTGCAATGTAAGAACCAGTGACTGACAGGAGGTCCAGTCACGTTTAACCTTCCGTAACTGTAGGTCTACGAGGAAGTCGGTGGTCGCATTACAGAATCTTTCCCCGAGACTACAGCACCTTAGATGCCAGGCTTCCAGGCCCGTACGTACCACTACAAGCGTTCAAGACTGACGCCTATTCCTCTATATTACGCATCTGCGACTAAATTAGCGAGGACTATGAGAAAGTGACTATTCTCAATCTCTTCGGCAAGCGACGCGCGGACACGCGATGCAAAATCACCCGCTTGCCAGGATTTCTGCACACTAATTTGATCTGCGAGCGATTCCTTTCCGCAAGATAGCTTAAAAGGAAGTTGTGAGAAATCCTTCGGTACAGTAGCGCGAGGGCTTGTATAGGATACGCCGAGTAATTAGATTTCAATGTCCGCGGAGCACCAAAGCAGCGATTCCGTAGGAGTTACGACTTTTGAATCCAGGGACTCCTAATGTACTTAACATTATTACTCGGTATGAGCCTACGTCCGTTGGCTATTTTCGGGTCGATCGAACTTGCTAGTGACGCTCAACCAACTTGCCCATCACCCTCGGTGGCCTTTCAAGACGTGGGGCCATACGGGTACGAGATACGGACCTGCTAAGGCTGGCGGCTAAAAATAACAGTAACGTCGACAGCTGGTGGAATAGGTGTACCTGCATCTTGTACCGAGAGTGTCCCCTGTTGGCGCATCCGGATTGAACTACGTTCTTGGTGTAGACAGGACCCTGTTGGGATACTTTGTAGGTAAAATTTAGTTAGTGGATCGGTATCAGCGCCCTCCCTGGTAAAAACCACAACTCCTGTAGCGTCGATGTCGAAAGCGACTCGCGAGGAGCCCTCAGCGGGGTCGTGGTCCGGACAAGCATGTACGGAACTGAAAATGGGCTTTGACGCTTCCCAAATGGATTTGGTATAGGGCGCGGGGACATTATCGGACGAGAACTGAACAAAAACTGGGTAGACGTCCTATAAGACTCTGCCGATATCATCCCGGCCAATATCGGTGGGTTTAGAAGGTCTATGACCGCGATCGATTGTTATGGTAAGCACACGCCCTTGTCCCGCTGCAACTTTGCAGGGTAAGGGGTATACTGTTAACCAGCTCGAATATAAGACTTATGTGTATAAAATCGTACCGTCGCTGTCCAAACTCAAACGACTCCAGCGCTGTCGCCGCCTGCAAGCCAGGCATGCGTGGCACCCTACTGAGAAAGAAACTTATAACTGACGGGTTAGGTACAAGCCGACGAAAGGACGATAGACAAGTTTGGGTAAATTTTTATACTACCAAAACATCAAAACTTCGGAAAACTGAAAGACTACAGCGGATCGATCGCCAACTCCGCGAGGTACAGAACGCAATATCAGTACAACATAATGTGGGGAGACAAATTGCATCCCCTGCTAGCAGACCACATCCCCCGTACCGGAATATCGAATGCAAATCTTTTCAGTGAAAATCAATTGACGAACAATCCTTGAGCTAGTACTAGCGAAACACACAAGCTAGAAGCGGTGAATAGATGTTGACCACCCAAGGACTCGCTGTGGGATCTCCACAGGATGTTACATTACGGTGATGGATAAGAGGTGCTCCGTGAAGAACGGCCGCCTCTTTCGTAAAGTACCCGAGCTCGGTCTACCCTAAATGAATCAGCTACCCCCCCACGTATGGGGCGAGCTTCCATGGCAGAGTATTTGGAACGCAGCAGACTTTCCTGTGTCACGGTACTTAAGGCTGAACCACACGTTGGCTTTCTTAATACGTTAGAATATTTTGACCGTAACGTCGCTCTCATCATAGTGTTAAATCATGGAACCCAGGGGCTATGCTAAATTGTGCTGCCTTTGGAAAAACAGAGACGGTGTGAGCCTATATTGAAGCCGGGGAGCGGGGCCACGCTCCCCGAACGGTGGCGGGAGCGTTTGTCCTGGGCATGAAGCAGTACAAGTTCATACTGGGGAATTCTTATAGCTGATACGTCCGAAGTACAGCTATAGTTACTAGAGTTCACCTGTCTCGCAGTTATTGTGTAAGAGACACATTACAGTGTCCGACCGAGTAGAACGGTACCATGGCTATCGATACGTCGGCCTATAACGCAAACGGTGAATTGGATTGGTTGGACCATAGCGGCCAGCTCTGTTGGTGACCTGCGGCTACAAAGTGGGTACTGGGGGCCAGAGGCCCGAATTATCGGACGCAGGGCCGGACCTTCTCCGCGACGTTCACTACACAAACTGTGAGTGAGGAGGATTACTAGTTTTGCCGATGCTGTCATGCTGGCTGAGCGTGGGTAACTTCGGCGCCCGTCCCAGTGGCTCCTAGTTACTAAATCACAACAACAAACTCATCATGTAAGTGCTGTCGCCTTACCAGTCAGTTCAGTACCGCGCTCGTCCTACCAGGCCCTTTAGAACACGCCGTTGGCTATAAACACGCACATTTCGGATTATGCTCCCAAATAATTATCGTTGGACGTTTTCGCATAGATGGCTGAGCGCGATCATGAAGCATGGATGCGGAAGGGTACGCTGTCCGGGTTCAGCCGATGCTATGCCTCTAGCAGCATTAGCCGACGAAACGAGTTCAAAGCCTAACGATCTCATATGACTCATCAAAGACGGCGATTCAATTATAGGTTCCACTGCTGATTCACAGTTTTGGTAATTTTACAGGTATAAGACATGACTTCCGACTTTCTGCTGGCTTTCAGAATCGTTACCCTCGAGGCGCATTCACCACCGAAGGTGACACGCACAAAACACTGGACTGTCCGAATTGTACGGTGGGTTTTATAAAGCCAATTACTCCTGCTACCTTGAAATTTAAGTTGTGAGGCCCCATATCCACGGTGTCGCCATTGAGGAGGTACTGACTGGCAAAACAGCTTGTAGAACATATTTGATTCCAAGAAATTCTGGCGGTAATCTGTCACGTCATCCAAACTCTAGTTAGACTAGAAGACCTAATACCGACGACGAAATTGTTCAATCACACTCATCCTGATTTTTGCACTGCCAGCAGCGAATCGCCGGCATAGCAGTACTCTGTACGAATTTGGACGGGACTTACGCGTTACAGTACCTTTCCTAAAGATTAGCATGCTCGCAAACAGGTGGAAGCGCACTAACCAAGATAACCATATATGTAAGAACCTACCCGAAATGCACTGTAATCAGAGCTGTATTTCCGACCATCTACGATCCCTAGCCTGGGCGATCAATAATGCTCCACAGAAGGAGTAACGACCAACGGACAATAATGGCATTACAAGCCTTACCTCTGTCATTTTCGGTGCGTGCGGTATCGACGGTAATTACAGGTTCCCGAATAGCAAAGAGCGGCTTAGTTGGTACACTAGCATTAGCAAACGGGGAGATCTATGCGACCCGCCGAGGCAGCGCCCCTAGATCTCTGTACAGTCATATACGTATACGCATAGGTCCGTCGGTAATTGGCCGCTTACCCTAGGCGAACGTCCCACCAGTACAGGAGTACTGGGGGTTGTGACTAACTCGCGACTAGGTGTCGGATAAGATAGCGAAGTGCTCTGACAGGCTCCGAGCGACGACGCGTTATACCGGAGGTCGAAAGCAAAAGCAAACGTACTTAGACGGTTGCCGTGTTAAGTGTGGGTGTGAACGAATAAATGAAAATCTTGAGAAGGACTCAAAACAAGCACATACCGGCTCCAGCGCACAGTTGCCCGTTCCTCCGGCTCAACCTTTTACAAAAAACCAGCAAGTGATAATGAGTCTTAAATTCTATCTCCGCGTTTGACAGTACGAGAGAGCCGAACAAAGATCTTCATCTTGTGTTTCCGATGCAGAAGGGAATGCCGATATTGGTAACATGGTCTCTATCACCAGAGTCTGGCATACGTGGTAAGGGTACGCAGGACGCCACCCTAAGTATGTTGGCGAAAAACCCACGTAGGATTTATGATCCGGCCCCTACGATGCTGCCAGAGCCCCAAGTCTGAACGTCGTTGCAAAGGAAGCAGCGTGTGTGAAGTACATGACCACTCCCAAGTATGCTTACTCTAATAATCCTAGATTAAGGGTTCTAATCCCCAGAGCTTAATGGATCACTGTAGGGTCCTACGAGCCGCCCACCAGTCGCAATAGATGCGACCCTACTGCCGACCAAAGTCTGCGCGGCACACTAGGAGACTAGAATACCAAAGACTAGATTTCCCAAGGCTAATCATTGAGCGTGGTAGGACGTGTAAGGAGAGGCTAGTCGCGACAGCTGAAGGCAGGGTAATCATCAGGGTCGAGCGGCGTTCTCCTCTCGAGAGCCTCAAGCCTAGTTCGCAGATGAAACCGTTTATCATTTGCGTAGGGCGAAGAGTCTCCAACCGCGGTTATTAAGTGACATTTACATGGTGCGAGTCAGCGATCGTCATGCCGCGAGTGATCTGTAACCCAGTACATCATACCACGTGGAGAGTTATCTCTTTCGGACAAAGTAATCCAAAGCAGACAAATGTGTCTCAGTGGGGGTACCAATAGCCCGCCATACGTGACTCATGAGTTCAATGGAAACAGCCACATATTTTGATGAAAACATTGGAACGACCGAGAAAATGACTATTATTGGGGGGAAGCGAGAACACTGGGCCATCCCAGATTGTGCTCGATCACAGTAACGCTTGGTGCCGGCAATGCATACTGTAAGAAATTTATATTATACCAAACACGAGAAAAATTCTGAGTGGGGTTGCGGGATGGGTGGCGATTCGCAGGCACACGAGCGGGACGGAAAACAATATTATTGGTTGATACCTTCTTGCCCTTGGTCTCCCTTCGCTGATGGCCGAATTATATCCAAGCAAGTCTATTAACGCTGCAGTGGAATCGTCGTCCGCCCCATCCTGACTTCGATTACCACTATAGTTGCCATGAACGTATGTCTTAACAGTATTCCCAGAGATGGAGTTGCGTCGACGGTCATTTAAAAGGTTTCGGGGGAACCAAAACATTCCAATTTGGAACTCTGTCAACCCGCAAAGGCATCCTAACGAAGTAGGCATTTTCTTCTTTCGCTAGGCTAGTTAGTCTCGACCACTACGTTAAGCTGGCTTGATGTATCACCTCCGCCTGTGAGGCCATCCAGGAGCTTACGGAACACACACCAATGCACCATCGTCGCAGGACGATAGTATACGTTTCCTCCTTGATAACTCACCAGTGACCCGGGAAATTTCTTAATGTGCCCCAGTTTTCTCGTTCCTACTAACCGTGGGCCATGTCACACGTAAGCGTGGTCCACTCCGTGAGTACACCAGCGACGGCAGGGTCCATCCGGACGTCGAGATCTGATCCAATGTCACACTTTAGCAACATACTTACCCTTATACTCGTATAACCACGGCAAAGGCTGGGCATATTCCAAAAGTTTCCCTGAATGCCTTTACTAGTATCCCACACTCTCGTTAGTGTCTCCGCACTGGTAACTTATAAAGGTTGTAGGAAGGGGGTTAATTGTGGGGTATCACCTGGCGTAGAGCGATCTGCTCAATCCGGATCTTTTATACGATACGTAGGGTAGGGCAAATCAAGGTTACTGGAGGATCATAGACTCCAAGCAGAGCTCGGGACGACCTACCTAGCGACAGCGGTTGGCTCCGCGTAATAGGGCGGAACATGGAATACGTGCTTGGAGGCATCATGATCGAATAAAACCTGTGCTCCACCCCCCGTTTAATAATGCAACAAGAGATCGACCCGGGGTCTATATTCTAAGGCTCATGTCAAGGGGCCGTTCCAGCGTGATAACAAGCCAGACGTTCCTGTTTTATATTCTTATGAGAACGGCGAGGTTGTCGGGAGATCGCGCGAGATGCGTAGATGCCCCGTAGATAGGGCCAACCCCCCAAGACCGGTGCTAGCTTTATTTCCACATAGGAGTTTGATCCTATACTGCGAGCCAGCCGTTTAAAACAAAGTAACCGGATAGATCGGTCAGCATCTGTCCTTCATGACTATCGGCTAAGACGCAAGGTCTGTCCGACCCAAGCGGATCCATCGTGAGACAAGTTGGAGACGTAATGCGGAGTCCGGGGAAGCTGCTTTACTCGGAATATGACATCCCCGCTGCATGTCGCCGACCTGTACCCGTATCTAAACTAGGGATGTTACGAACTCGAATGTTCCGCTTTGGAATGAAGGTGAGGGACACGCCGGTAGGGAGAGTCAACTCCACAGTACATATCATTTGCAAGTTCCGTAACCGCAGGGTCAGAGACCCTCACGCGCAATTGTGACTGTTTTGTTTCTGATATCATATGCCATCATAAAACAGCTCGGGGGTGATAAGGGTAACATAACAACTGAGGACTACCCCCGCTGAAGAAGCCCCGCGCGTTGGCGCGTCTTCGTATCAATTACGAAAACATTTCCGTGGCACCTTCTGCCGGTCCCAGCAAGTGCACGTGCCTCAAAGGGGTATCTAGAGTTTGCTCAACTGTTACTAAAATAACGTAAGTCCTGACCAACTTTTTTTTTGGTTTTAATCTAGTCACAATCACACTATGGTATGGTGCGGCGTAATCGAAATTGAACCGAACGGGTCTTCAATCAAGATACGGATGCGGTAGTACTGAAGGACTATAGACTAGTGCTAACATGTATACTGCATACCCGAGAAAGCGGCCCTGCGACATTGGTATGCACTCGATATGAGTATGACTGGGGGTCGTTTCTTTCTATACTAGTTCAAGTATTACCTGTGCGTGCCCTATAATCACGAATGAAAGAGAACGCCCGGGCACGATGAAAGAATTGAAAGTTGCGTGCTTTCATATACGGGATGTTAATAGTACGGCCGCGAAGTAGGATCGTTTTCGTTGGAAGGGATCGGTACTGTTATTGGAAAAGTGACCCTAGTGCAATGGCTAATTGGAGCTTAGTATAGGTGACGGTGTTCGCACCCTAACAGCTCGAGCCAACTGCTGATGGCCGACGAGATCCTCTTATACGTTTGCGGTACTAGTCGGAAGTGATGTAGCTTCGCCCTCTAATTCCCTGAGGAGGCATGCGCTTACTTCTCCGCATGGCAGAACGGCATTCCCCTAGGGCGCTCGCGAGGCGCCTGCTAAGCTTTATTTTTTCTCACGTTGTAAGTACCATAACTTATAGCCTTCCCCGGATACTGATGGAATCTTTAACTCGGGGCGCCTTCATGACGGGTTGCGGACGTCAGCTGTTGTCACGCAATGGACCAGCGTAAGACCTTTTTACTCAGTCCTCCGTACAATGATGACCTAGAGGATTTGTATCATCGGCCTCGGTGTCCTTAACACAGCTTTGCAAATCGAAGCAAAGAATGCGCTAAGGAGATTCGACCGGAGCTTTAACCAGTACACATTCTATTTCGGAAGCTCAGTCGCATTTTGAGTATTACCTATTGAAATTGAATGGTATAGTCTGAGGGTGAAGCGTTATCAAGCCAAGTGGACCTAACTTCAAGGGACCCTGATCCTTCTCCTGGAAGCGTCATGCTAACAAGAATTTGTCTGACCCGAACCCAGTCGCACCTGGTAATGGCGCCTCTACAGATACAATAGTAAGATTTGACTCGCTACTCGCTTATCGAACCGCTATTAGGGCCTGGTCGAAGATAGGCCTAACTACTCTCTCCGCCGTGGGCCTCAGTGCCTGAACAAAAGAGCGTCTATTTTTATTCCGATGCATATGTGCGAACAGGCATAACCGAGGCCCACATTTGGCGATCTGTAAGGCGGATCACCCATTGGGCCTCTCCGTCAAGTCAAGAATGATTAAACCATCCAGGAACAGAGTCTTTCCTATTACTATTGACTCCGATATCAAAATGTATATACAGTACCTAGGCGAAGTATTCCGTTAAGATTCTTGACGTTGGGTGCGTAAGAAAACATAAGCACAAAGAAAGTATTACAATGTTTAAATGGAAAAGATGGCATCATGGGTCCCAGTCGATTCCACTACTAGAACGGCCCAAGTCCTTCGCGTATCTCCGGCTAATCGAAACCTCATGGCCCCAGCTGACTAAGAACGCTGCAATGGAGGGTGGGCCTTGCTATCGGTTGCTATCAAGGTAGGCCCCGTAGGGGGAGCTTTAGATGACACGCACAGTGGTACCAGATAGCGGACAATTGTATGCGCTGGTGCATGATTGGTGTTCATAAATTTCTTGAAACGAGGGTTTCTCAAGTTTGGGCCTACGCGACCGATAGAAAGGACGCGATCCTGGCACTATCATCAACTATCACTGAATAGTTTACACAAGATAACCCGCTCAATGTCTTACAAATCCGTCATCCAGATGAGTAGATCGTAACTGTAAGATTACCGAAACTGTATCATGAGGGCACAGTGGCGATGGAGTATTCATGTGACAGATCTCGAAATAAAGAAAGGACGTTTTGTGCGCGCGTCTGGCAAAGGCATTTGGCTCACGAGTAGCAGGGTCGGGCGCGAATTAACGATTCCACATAGAGAGACCAAGATTAATTCTATGTCCAGTCTTCCCAGGGACAGGTACACCAACCGTATCCAGTGAGATTTCAACATTGAATGAATTGGTTATGGGCGGCGTCGGCCCATGGGACGGGGATGTCTTGCCAGTCAGAAATACTAACAGACTTGCTTGTGGAATCTTTTACCGCCTCGCTATGAGCTCCTTTGCCAAACATTGTCAATAAGTTTGACAAAGGTGGTGCACGGAGAACAGGGTGGCGGGGAGTCCGTATCACGCCGCCGCGTACCATATCCTCACACAGCGCCAACTGGTTGGAAAAGCTCTGCGCCAGGTGGTAAAGGAGTGCGCAATTGTTTAAACGCTTCATGCTACGGTAGTTTTCTGCTCACTATTTTATATAGCAGAGCAGAATGCATAGGGCTTACTCGCTGACTAATTCCGAGCTCCTCTTAGTGACGTTGCAATCCACTAGATAAAACTTCTAGCGAATTGTTAGGGGTGCTATGCATATCGCTGCTGCTGCGACCAGGTGATACCGTGTCTCTTTCGAACCTGAGTGATTCACTCTGGAAGTAGGCTGGGGTCCTTAGCCAGTCTCCTATCAAGCTCGACACACCGCGCGATCACCGTCTTTTCACGTACCCATCTAAGTTAATATATCGACTGTAAGACACCGCTTAGCGCGAACCGCAGTGGTATATGATTTGGTCGGGATCTAATCGTACTTATTGGCCGCGAACGGTATCGCCTAGAGCGACGTAAGATCGTTGCTTCGGTCGCCAACATAAAAGGATGCTAGAGACGAGGGATATCCTTTTTGGTTATTAACGCAACAGCTTACGCGCGTCTATGGGGGTTCTATTAGCAGCATAAGGTGCTCCCCCACCAGAATCATTAACGGTCTACGGCCAAATTCAAAACCCGTAGTCCAACAGTATCTACGAGATTTATCTGAGAGAGTTTTCGACCAGTGTACATAATCCTCACTCGTTGAAAATTCTTTAAAACCTCTCGCACGCTGTTCAAGGGTCAATATACCGGAGATAAAGTGACGACTCGTCGTAAGTCTCCACCCAACCGCGCTTAAATCGCGAAGCGGTAACAGTGCGACTGACGCTTCGACGGATCCGTGGGGAATCAGAACGAATGGTCGTGGGTGTGTCGCGTAATGCAGCTAGGCTGTTGCCGTGGTGGATAGCCCGAGCACGCTCTTCAGTTGTACGATAAATGATAGAGGCGGACCCGATGACTCCGGCGTGTGTAGGCCTTTCGCGCGAGGTGGAGGTATAACTCCCTAATCCCTAATCTCAACGCGTTTTAGGGAACAGATATCCTTGAAACCGAAGATTCGACGTATCATTAGGGTCAAGCCGTCCGTATAAGAGATTGTATGGCAAGTTCTTGAACTCTTCTGACTCGGTTTATTGAGAGTAGAGCCCTAGAGGCCTTGGTGTCGAGTCTATTGTATTTAGTGGTAGGCTTGCGCGGTTAGGAATGTCACCAGTCCGGGTGGCAAGTAGAATGCGCTCTGCTGTCACCCCACTGCGCGCTACGTTGCGTTTAGACTAATGATCATGCACATAACGTCGCGGAAAGAAGTCTGAGTAGTTGAGACAGGTGCCGTCGCGCAGATGCTATGATACTTGGGCTCATAGCCGCGACGGGCGTCGTCAACGGCGGTATGACACGTTTATTCTATCTCTATGGTGTTCCACGACGAGGTCTGTCCGGCCACGGTTACAAGCGTAGAAGTTATCGGCCTGCTAGTGAGGATACTGATATTATGGACCACACGTTAGGGGCTAATCCCTCTTCCACCTACAAAGGGTCCCGTTGGCCTTTAGCACCTTTCTCCTTAGGTCAAGTTTAAGTATACGGTTGGTAACTTGCATTTCCCTAGGCAGCTTAGTTCAAGTTGGCTTGACATCCTTGGACTCCAACATGTGAACTGAATCTCGTGATCTAGCCGCTAAAATAGTATGTACGCCGTGGAATTCTGTATCTGAGGTTCCCCTTTGGAACCTGCCCTAGAGCAGGCGAGCGCTTCTACATCATCTTTGCGGTAAGTGCGGTGAATCGCTAGCCGTAGGCACATGCAATTGAAAGACGACTCGAGTAAGCGCCCCCCTCAAATAAGAATCAAGTCGACCTAACCTGGACACGTGTAGACGTACCAGTTCCATAATGGAAAATGGACTAGCTCAAAAGAACTGATCCGAGTTGACTCCCGGTAATTGCCCGTTGTGTAACTAGTTCTATGAAATTGTTAGGACTTGCGCATGTGATCTCTGGAAAATTGTAGTATCAGCTGGGAAAGTGCTGCTTAATATGAAGCGGGGCTGGTCAAGCGACTTCTCCTGGCCGATTTCCTTGAACGTGAGTGCCTCAGTTATCCGATTATTGCGAAATTGTCCCGTCAATCCTGGCTAGAGAAGGTCGAATGGAGCATAAACGTCACTCCAGTAACTGCTCAGCGTGACATCCCAAAATACGGTGACTCCGCAGAGCAAGACATGTACAGGAGAGCCGACCGACAGCAACGTCCGTAGTTTCTAGACTGAGTTAAATCTAGCAGTCGAGGGTACACATATTAATCTGATGGCTAACAGCTCCGCCCGTGCTAGCGGACAGGAACAAGACCCATCCAGCGTTAGCTGACAGACGAGCCATTACCAGGTTCACGTCTTCACGACGTAAGGTAAACACAGAGTGCACAAAACGGACGTTGTACCGGCTTAACAGGCTTCTGTGTCTCTAGCATCATAGGAATGGGTACCGCTTTCTGAGAGGGTGTCAACGGAGGCCCGACCAGCCCAACGGCCGTTCCTATCTGTCAAAAGCCAATACGTTCGTCTAGCAATCTGTCGGAACGAGACCATCCGCGGTGAGGGCAGAATCCCGATGTATCATGCATAATCGATCTGCAGTGCCACGGGGGGAAGCACGAATTGTATGACCCAAACTTGGTTCTTAGCCTTCTGTTATAAATGAGAATATTGTGAAATCTCAACGACAAAACTGCTGAGTGAAAGCCGACCGAGGGTATCTAGGTGAGGCGGGATCTCCCATCGCGGCTGTACTCCTCCGGCGTGGATCCTATCGTGAAGCGCTTCTGCAAGCTCACCGTAACACTTTAAAAAGTTAGTCAGCCGATCGCGGTCTGCAAGCACATGACGGAAGTTGAGGGCACGGTCATTCCCCTTAAAACCGTGATCCCAGAATTTAGCGGCTAATGAACGGGGAGGCGCTCCACGTAGGGACTCCGCGAAATATACGATAAGCCAGATACGTGCCAGATCCATTACGTGCGTATCAGGCGACTCTTATAACAGACCCGTTGAAGTACCCCTAATGGGTTATACGTTTGTTGCGGATCCCAGTTTAGCTAATCAGCCGCCGACATGGGACCAATGTCGTGATTAGACCTTGTACAACGGCGTACCGCCCACATAGTATGCTCGCGTCGAGACGAAAGAATTCTCATCGTCTTCTCAAAGTATCTTAGCTCCAATACTGATAATCACATTTGTCGCTCAGATTCTCGCTCATAGAGCAAAGGCCTTTTTGATTCGGGAACACGACCACTGATTTGCGTCCTGGGATGGTTCGGTGCCAGACATTATGGTGCACTGACCCCATTGGCTCGGGTTGAAGCTTATCATATAGAAAGTGACAATCCCTCTGGCTACGCCCTTGGCCGCAGGTGTCTTAAAAGGCCGCATAAGTACATGGATAGCAGTTGTGGTGACATGTACTCCATAATATTGTCGGGTGGAGCCCCACAACTGCTCATGCTATTCGCGTCACGGTCGTATACTTGCGCTGATCGAATTGGTACACAACCAGTGCATGAAAACGTGTATTCGCGTCACTGTAGTCGAAATAGGTTAAACCAATCTTTGCAAATGAGCGAGGCGGGCAGGCGGTGGAGTGTCGTCCCCTGAACGCTTTGTGATGGTGACTTAACACACGTTCCAGTCGAAGAGGGCCTGCTGTAAGTAACAGCATCCCTCCCAACCATGTCTGCAATATGGGGAGACAATAGTAGCGCTCTCGATTACAGACCTGATGGTCCCGAACAAGTTCTAGAACCGCAGTGTAAGTTACATTATGGTCTCGATGTCAGAGCGGTTTCACGAAGACGCGGACCACAGCAGCCAGTCATAGTAGAGACCGGTATATACGATAGTTCCAAAAAAGAGACTGCCAATAGCAAGATCACATAGGTGGATCAGGGGTTTGCATGGCGGCGGACGTGGATACTCGATGGTTTTTTCTACCATCCCTTGAGTATCTTATTCTGGCACCAGCGTCGAGATCGTTAAGCTCACAGACCTCACATCTACCTAACTGACAGAACTCAGTAACAGAAACTGAGGAGAGTGAGTCCCTCACAGAACGATCAACTTCTAAATAACAGGTGTACTAATAGGTGTCTGAACATACGCATTACTTGCCCCATCAGGGTACAGGAAGCTAAGATCGAAGACACACTAAAGAGCTGAGCCATCGCGGCTTGTTCTCCACCCCACAGAATTACTTCTGTCCATTTCCAGTCTCGTGTGTCCGTGCGAACCTAGAGGAGACCATACATTTAAACCTTTTGGGAAGTACAAAAACAGATAACGCAATGAGGTGGTGGTTGCGCTATTACATATGCATCCGCAACCTATATCCGAGAGCTGCAGTAGCCTTTTTCACACTCAACTATTCGCGTGCAATGGGCCCGGACGGTCCTGCGGTTTGTCCCCTCGACGACATTTTAATCCTAGCAGGTGGCTAATAACGATTACGATTCCTGGCGCGAGTTTTCGGCTAACTCCCGTTAATTGTCCGGATAGCGCCTTAAGTTAGCTGCGCGTGACAGATGATGGTACGTTGTATGTACCATGGTAGCACTGCTGATATTTCAGCTCGAAAGCAGTTGGTTCAGCGGTTGCTTACGCCTTTTAAGCCGCATTCGGGGAGACGAATCGCGCTCGAGCATAACTATGTGGAATGACAACGGCATTGACGCATGCGCATAGGTCGAAGACAACCTCATCTGAGTGTAGTACAGCCCGTTCCAATATTAGACAGTTTGCGCTCGTAATTGAGAGATTTTCCTCGGCGCGTTTACCTCCCCATTTTGTGTGAGCTCTAGCGTCGCCGAACCGAGACGTCCGTCCATCACGGCAAAGGAGCCAATAGAAAACTATTCCCTGAGTGCGCGAAGGCTCCTGTTTCCGGCTAAGTGGTACGGGCGTGGACTAACTTCGGAGTAGGTGACTAGTGCCCACAATGTTGTCGGCTTGCGTGCACGATTTTCGGCCAAATGGACTAATTCCGCTTTATTCTAAAAGGAGTTTGGAGTACTTCAATGTCGAATAGCACTCGGGCAACACACCTCGGCCTCAATCCTTGTGATTTATTCGAACTTCCTTCTGTCGATTTATAGATTTCCCTCCCCCGTAATAGTAAATACGAAGGTCCTTCCCTTTTGCCACAGACCTAAATCATAGAATTGTTCAATCGAGGACGAGGCTTAGCTGGCGCGCGGGGCACGGTCGTGTACGCTGCGTTGCCAACGTGGTTGTGGCGAACGACACAGTAGCCACTCGAAACCAGCTGATATCGCTGTACTCCTGTCGAGCCTACAAGGTCACCAAGCCCATCGTGATTCCGATTCTACTGATACCGGGCTAGCTACTAGCATTCGTTTGGAGCGATAATTTTCACATAACAGGGGAGGCTGTTCTCTCTTAGGACAACACAACTCGCTCCGGCAAAGGTAAGATGTGGTCTTAGCTGTAGATTTAGGGAGGAAACGTATACAAGGGTCGATGGGTACTAGCACTTACAATGATTGCCGAGTGGGGCAACATGACATGAGCGATAGCCGCATGAAGACGTTACAAACGGTAGATTAGGCCACACTTCAATATTATACACCATGCCACGATACGGCAGCGCTCACCTCCTCAGTGAACCGTAGGATTATGAAATGTGTGGACCCGGACTCGGCACCTCTATTCGGCCTGAGAGTAGCTGCGATATTGTAAATAGAACAAATCTGGCAAAGCCTATGCACAACAGGCCGGGTTCACCTCCGTCTAGGGAATAGCTGTACATGCAGGTGATGGCTCACCCCTGTAATGTCGGGAGAGAAGTTCTTAGTCTCCATTTTTGAACTCCTTTAAATTGAGTCGACGGGGTTATGATCGCAAGAGCGCTATCCCAAAGGAACCCAGCTCAGCCCGTGGGACCATGCGAGAGTCGGCGGGGGGCCAGTATTCCAAGGTTGGGCTCGATTGGGCTGAGACACCATACTGCGCTCAATGCTTCAACGGTAGGAGACCTAGGGTTGGATATAATATGTTACGTGAGGCACGCCTAAAGGAATCTGACACGAAAGGTGTGGTCCAAGTTAATCTTCTGCCCTACAGACTATGATCGTCCACGCCAAGAGGCACTCCTCAGTCAAAAGAAACAAACGACCGACGTTCTTAAAGCCTTACAGGCTTGAAATCCGAAGTAGATTCAGGCGAGCAAGATACATTTCCAGATAATGTAAAAACAGCCTACGGCGCCGGCCATGAGGGCCTGGACACGAAGCTCAATAATAACAGCTCTACAAGTCGGGCGTTATTAGCCGCCTTGCTTTATTAACCTGTGGCTAAGTCCTAATCACCCCCCAGTGGAGGCACAGTGCCACCTTCTACGCGGGAATCGATAAAGGCGTAAGAAGGAGGCAAGCTGACTCAAGAGGCTGGCTTTCGCATGGTTAGTGACACCCGGTCGGTGCGCCGTTGACAGTTAATGGAGCAGCGGGGCTTCTTAGTCAGCCTCGTTACCAGATGCCCGCTAGTGTGATCTTGTTGGTTATTGTAGGAATGTCCGGCGAGTGCTGTCACAAACATGGAAACTTCTAGGTTATATCCATTTTCATAAATCGGCGCATGTAATTGGAACACTAGAAGCGAAACCCCTGCTAGCGTAATGCGACCACAACACGGCAAGGCCCCCGCATTTGGGTGGAGGCTAATAGTTAAGATATGTAGGAACTGGGTACACAGCACAGAGAGTCCCCCACATCCGCCACTTTGACTACATCCTAGCCGACGTACAAGACGTATATAAGTGAGTGCATGTGCACCCCGGGCAAGTAAGTCGGATCTGTGACCTCACTTGTAACAAGCCCGAAGTGTCATGCGTCAATGTCTCCGACCAATCTTGTGCTACAAAACCATTCGCGAAGCCTATAGAGAACGAAGGTGAATACCTAGGGAGGCTTGCATAATGCGGTGCAGTCAAGCGCAGCGCCCTATTGCACCCGGACTGCGTAGGTACCGCTAGAACGGACCTCAAGTATCTGCATGTCTCACTACTGTACACCGCGATTCGCGGTAAACTGCGGCTGCATTTTGCGCGATATCGTATATCGCAAGGCGTGTCTACACCTGCTCTCTGACCCGAAAGAGTGAGAGACGTCTTGCGAAACCAACTGCAGGTCTCGTTGAGATCTAAGGTTTGGTGGATAAGGCTAGGGATGGCTCAAATAAGAAATTGTGGTGTCTGAAAAAAGTTGCCCGTATCCGCATGGACTCCCCGCGCGTCTTCGCGAAAAGGCTCCTTCGTCCAGCCTTGGCCAGAAGGGCGATAGGCTACTACCCACTGATCTCCCTTAATCATTCACTACAGCAACCAACGACTCTCGGGGGATCCTACTACACTGCCGATAGAGCGCGGATGAGCCAGGCGGTTCCTGAGGTGTATGCGTTCCGCCAAAGTACGATCCCTGGCCCGGTCGCCACAGAGAGCACGGGCGAAGTCGCTTAAACTCAATTTCGGATTGCACACGGAAAGTAGTCAGTGGTGTGACCGTGTAATAAGGATGCAAAAGATTTAGCTGGGGTCCGAATTATATTGCATCTAGGGTGGAGACGTTAAACCCTCAGAGGTATGACGTAGACTACGCCTACATATGACTTGCCTGATGAGGGGATTAAATATGGACAGATTAGACAATACGTTGACGAGAGGAATTTCATTAAGGATACTCACCTACGGAATAGAAACAAGGAGATGGTTTCCTTGAACGGCTAGCATTAGGATAGTCGAGGGCTCTTCAGTGTATGTTCCGAATGTGTGCGATGGAGCCAAGGAGAGTTAGGTATTGGCCTGCTGGAGGGTACGGTCTCTTTCGGCTAGTCTATGGTGCTAGGTATTGGATAAGAACTGAAAAAGTCTTGGGTCATACAGGTATGGCGAACGGATTGGGTCGATCGATGCCCTGCAATAGGTCGTATCCAAAGAGCGGTGCATCATCGTAGAAAATCCTAACCATCTGCTTGCAGTGTCATGAGAATTATCAATACGTGATCGTATGCGACTATGTATCGGGTGTGTATGTCTAGGCGAACAAGGTGTTTCCCTCTGAGAACTGAGTACGCAAGTAGGTATAATGAGGCTTTTTGAACGTCCCATGGCGGATCTGAAAGTCACAGGAGGATTAACTACGCTCTCGGAACGCACATAGAGGCTTAAACCAGGGAGTGTGGCTCGGTAGTCGGGTGAAGGGGTAACCCAGCTAAGCGCCCTTTCAGTAGCCCTGTCTCACTCGGATTTCTCTGCGTGGCGGATGATAACCGCGACACGTATGTGCCAGAGAAAAACCTTCTTCTAACGTTGAGGTACACTTTAAAAGACCATTTGCCATGCTGTCATGGGTGGAAGGTCACAGTCTACTAGACGAGGCGTTTGACATAGCATGTCTGAGTGCGAGCGTTCACGCTGTAACGAATCCCGTATAGCTCCGAAGTGAGAATGCGTGGATATGATCTACGGCAGTGACAGTATATTGTAACCCCGGTCTGAGACCCGAGAGATTGCAGTATCGCGTCTCATTGCGGACTTTAGAGGACGCCGGCTCGAAAGATCCAATGATGAAATTAATTCTTCCTTAAAATCAGGCAAAATCCACTCCTGTGATTATCCGAGCCAGAGCGTAGTCCAATCAGGGCGCCAATCCGGTTTGCCGGAAAAAGAATGCGGAGTCCAATTGATCAGGCGGGACCGCATCGGGGCTCCTAATCAGGCGCCGGATGCTCTCGTCCAGGGCTCTACCGACGTCCAGTCAGCGGGTGGCCCCCCACGGATGTTCTAGATACGCCATACAAATCTATTAGTAGGATTAATCTAGCTCGGGCTCATTATGGCCCTCGGGCACTCGTAAGTCGCAGGGGGTGCTTCGCCCGGTTGTAGAATAAGCCAAAATGACCCTCATGACGTTTGCCGTCTTAATACACGCGTAATCCATATGTTAAGAAAGGGCAGTCCTAGAATTTCTGTGCCTAGTCCGTAGACCAGGGAGGAATTCGAATAGGCTTACTATTGAATTAGTTTCATATACAGACCACTAATATGAGAACGTCGGAATTAAGCTCTATACCCTTCGGTGGTCTGTCGGGTTGACCCTTAAGGTAATAAGTGGGGGCTAGGTTCCGTGAAAGAACCCTCGCTTTCATCTGCAACGACCATGCCAACCATCATTAACGGGCTAGAACGACTGTCGCACGACTTTTGTACGAACAGCATCTACTACAAGATAATACGAGCCACATAAAGAGTCATTGTAAACATCACACCATTCAGGAGATCTATTACTCGTTTCAATACAGGATCCGCACAGCTTTGAAGTAGAGAGTGGGTTGGGACCAGCGCGTCTGAAAGGGCACTTTTTCGCATATCAGAAGCGAAATTCCACTCGGATGCCAAGGCTGTGGTTTGGGTGGCGGGGAAGCCGAAGCGAAGCTTAGCGCGGCTTTGAGGTGTGTACATGAGAGTAGCGGCATGGGAGTTTCGGGAAGGGAAGGGTAATAGACTTACAGGGGAGGCGCCCGGGAGTTTAGGCGACACATGCTTATTACCCTACATTTGCTACCTGATACAACACGATTCCCGCGTGACTGGATGAGTCAACAGTTAGTAGGAAAGTTCATACCCCGGGAAGTACCCTATACATACCCAACACAGATCGGCTGGACACTGGTTAATCGAATCTATGTTACGGCTTATACAACATATAGCCGCGATTATCGGACGGACCTCCGATTCATCGATACCGCGCCATAAAATACACGTTTACAAAAAAAGGGCGGGAAGTAGGGGAGTATAAGTGGCGGAGAAGGCGTGCGCCTGGTCAAAAGACTAAATAGTCAGACGAGGAGCGGATATTGGACCAGCCATGGCGCAAAATTTGTCACCGGGATCGCATATCCGGTTGAACGAACCAACTCAGTAGTTACAATGCAACAAAAAAGTTGGGGACTCAGGTATGTGGCGTGTTGTTCAAGCCGGGCTGCGACAAACTCCCCATTGACGGTCAGGCATGTACTCACGTTACTGTTCAGCCGAAACGGCAAGAGTCCCCCCGCTAAGGATCCCGATCTGTAGGGTGTGACGCGTTGTGATTTCACAAGTCATTGATAGTGTCGGCAGCCGGTAATGTGCTTCTATCGGGCTACGTCTATGACAGCTTCTGGCCGCTCAATCCGGAGGAACTTCAAAGATTCGGACGCGATATGACCTGGTGCAAACAACACCTATGGGGAGGGGACTTCATTCTACTTTATGTACATCTATGACGCGAACGAACAGGTCGAGCGCACATAAGGCGTTTATCTACCGATGTGGTTATCCTATATGTAATAGTATACTAACCGTGTCCACCTAGTGTGGTCACTGCACGTTCTTAAAATGGTTATTAACATGGGTCTTCACATCTGCTACGTAGTTCAGTTTAAATCTAACGAGTCGATAACGTACACTGTTAGTCTAGGTAAATCCGACCTACTAGCAGGCCAGCTACTCTTCGTATCATGACTTGATATGAATGAGATCTGGTAGTTAAACCCAAGGTGTACGGCGCTGCGTGTTCCATCACACTATCGATTACATTCATCCTCCAGTTTACATGTCTAGTCCTCGCCGTCGCTGTACTTCAGCCCGTTACTTGGTCTACAAGCACGTTACATCATGCTCGAGTAGAAAAAGATGTCTACCAATACCTCTGCTTCCGCAACACCGGTAACTATCATGTATCAATGGACTATTATACATCCCGGCATTAGGGCCGGTGCCTGGATGAGAAAGAAGATCTGTCGACTGTGACGGATCTAGGAAAAGGTACGCCGATGGCTTTTCATTGAGCGTGGGGAGCCAAAGCAGCGAATTATAATGATACCGCGCTTATAAACGACAGGGGAGCCGCCCAAAGTGTGACAGCTCTGCCTCCAAACACCAGTCCGCGAGATTACCTGATCAAAGAGGTCCTGTGCAGAAAGATGTCGTATGGAACTCGTTAGTGGTAACGGGAGTCAACGTACCCAAGTCAAGGTTTATCCACTGCCCCGGCGCTTTCCCTGTGGAATGTTTACCGCCGCTACCGATAGTCTAAATCTAAACGGGTTAATTTTGGGCTACTGGCTCCCAAGATGCTGTCCTAAATGTAGGTTTAGCCTACCCATGGAACGCGGTGGCCGCCCCTATCATGAGCGAAACGACAAATTGACCTTGTCAGTTAACGAGGAGAAGCGGTGTCCCGCACCGAACAACCACCACCGATCCAATGTCAGCCGTGCTTTTGAAATAGTGACTGGGTGTATTGGTTACGCTATTTTCGGACCGGAAAATTTCTGTTGACAAGGGTATCAGGTTGTAAAGTTGAAACTTGCGAGCTAGCGCAAGCGCACCCCATAAGTCGTGGGTGTGCTCGCTTTACAGTGCTTGATCTGTAGGGCTTTTTAGTGATTCGGGTCTGGAGACTAAAATGGTCTGCTCCGAAATGCACTAAACAAAAAGGTAGCCAGCATCTGATATCCAATGGCAGTGTTACGCCCAAAGTTCACTCGTTCTTTCCAATAGACGACTATCGAGCCCCGTTGCAGTACTTCGGACACATCACACCGTGGTCTAAGGGTCACGCCTGATGTCTCTTGGCGGCAATCATTCTACCTCGTGGGGCAGGTCCGTAAAAGCCCGGCCGCGCAGGGATCTGCCCGCAGTGTCTGCCATTGGTTGTAGACTACCATCAGTTACGTATATATATACGGGAGCATTGGTCTGCGCATTTCGGTTCTGAATCAACTCCAGAGTTAATTCGGTCATGTCCAGTAACGTCGTTGAACGGATATAATTCTTTATGCTCGATAAGACGGGAGAATCGGTGTATAGAACGCTGAAAAGCATAGCATGCTTTGAGAAGCGGCCTCCGCGCCCGAAAATTTCGTGGAGGGAGCTTTCCCATAGGCACACGTGCAGAGAGTTTGCGGATTTAACCAAACTCATCCGCACCTGAGCCAGGCTTATTGTATCTTCAGCTTCTGATAAGCCTCATAGTGGGCAAGCGTCGCATAAGACGGAAGGCTTCCGCCTCTAGGAGGTAATTGTCGAAGTAGTATACAACACACTATCGGTCCTACCCGGCGACAGGGATATTGTGATGCATTCTCTTGGAACTCCGCGAGCCGAATGGCATAGGCCTCGGTAGCACCGTCGACGTACGTGCCGATAGCCTAAGAAATGCTTAGCTACGCGCCACTGTCCTAGTTCCAATAAACATGGTTCCATGGATACAATTGGCGAGTAGTTAATAACGGATCATTGGACGGTTATTGGGATAACCGGTATCCATGTTCATCTCGTCCCGGGCGCTTATATTCTTTGAAGTACTGAATGTCGTTTCCCAGACCTGCTATAGAGGCCGTATTGGAGGAGTCAAATTGGCATTCACCGCTCAGCGCATCAAATTGATTATAAACGGGTTCTTATCGACCATGTTAGACCGCCCTGTTTGTACCACGAGTCTCCAACTCCTGTTATATTCACGTGCTTATGGAACATTAGGTTCATGTTCGACCTTCGGGACTGTTAAGTGTTTCACCCCAAAGTCTAGGAGAGCAATAAGGTGTATGGGTGCTGCAGTGATGAGGGGGAAGCTATGTTCACGGAACCCGTTCTAGCTTGGGATGTTGATAGATGGCTCTACGATCTTAGCCAACACATAATACCTCGGAGTGCGTGGAGCTCGCTTCTAATAATCTGGTTTGATCACCTTCTATAGGGATATTAAAGCGGGGGATACTTTGAACCATCGAACTTAACGACCACAGCCCAAGCGTTATCTATCAGACCGGGTTAAACGACAAACAGCCTCAATGTCGGCCACAACTGAGTGACAGCTACCATCAGCCGTAAATGTGGAATACTACCCGGTCCGGGCTACGTGTAGCGAACGTAGAAGACCCAGTTAAAATAGCAGAGTTGGACTTTAAATACGGGAAATTTAATGAGATTTAGGGTGACTTTTAAGTTCAACGGAGGATGACTTACAGTCTCCAGAATCAGGTTGTCTCCTAACTATCCTTGAATATAAAGAGACACTAACATCAGCCTGCTGCTATCTAGTCTGGACCCTCAGTAGCTCATACCGTAGTACTTGAACACACGGCTGCCGCGCATATGTAAGTTTTCCGCCTTAATGAAGTTAGATACAATTTGCTTCTACTGCTGCCTGCTAGTATGCGCGCAAGTTAGCTACCAGGGGTTCGCGCTGATCCTGCATACGGTGTTTAAAGACCCACAGAAGTCCAACATGCTGCAATGATTCTTACGTACCCTTCCACGCGTACCTACCTCCATGAGCTATATGAGGTAGACCCCTCCGGGGGGTGTTTACCCTTGACCGGAGGCGGCGCATCGCAACGTAACAATCACCCATGAAATATCTCAGCACAGGCCGAGGGGTCAAGCCATATTCATCAGTGTCTGTTCGGCATGGGCCGTTGCACTATCAAGCGTGCCCTCTAATGAGGCCCGAACTCGTGGTAAATACATCATTGCGGGGAGTTGTTGTTAACCGACACGCAGGAATTGGCCACAACGGACATCTGGTTTTCGTTCGGCGGTCTACCTTAGAGGGATGTCGGAGGGAACTGTCTACATGTCAGGGGTGGTCCTCCTCGAGGAGTGAAGATATGTGACTAAGCGGGCTCTTTTGGTTAATTTGCGCCCTGCTAGTGACTCCGGTGGTTGGATGTTTCCACCATAGAGCCGCTGCCATCATTTTGATTCCTGCGAGCTCACGTCTGCAAGTGTGGATGTGGATTTCAGCAAAGCGAAGGCTTTGGACGCTAAAAGCTTCTATTCTCATTTCCAGTCTTACAAGTATACTTTTGGGACCATGTGATTGTCGAGACGTTCACGAGGAATGCGGCGATCTGTAGCACGGAGCGCAGTTTCGATGCGATTCTTTGTCGTGCCACGGACTACTTCGCCCAACAAGTTCCACCCTGCAGGTATCGCCCAGATTTTACATAGGGTCCGAATTAAGACGCAACAGCACTCATGACGAAAATTGCAGTACCCCACCCTGTCTGATCAAGTCAACAGATAGCAAGATCAGAGGCTTAGGGCGAGGTAAATCCTGAAACATGATAGTCGGGTGAACCCGTTTGCCTAGGGATTTCGGGACCAAGGTAGTAATGTTAGTCCGTTCATAACTTTCTACGAAGGCGAAGGCTTAATACATGCCGAGGGTACTTGAGGGTAAAATATCCAAGAGACGGGCGGGTGCGGAGATTTGGAAAACAAGACGCCATCAGTGTCAGGGTAAGTTGCAGCTAATTGGCCCCGCGGGATAATCTTCAATAACAAACTCGGTGTCTTCGCTCAATTTTAGGCGCCATACACTCCAAGCGGTCGTCTTGAGCATCCCATTCCATCTAAATTACCGTATCAACGCGTGTACGGTGGACAAGGCAAACACGATCGGGGGGTACCCGGCCGATACCTTTCTTTCCAGACGCCTAGCCCAGTCGCTTTTACTAGTTAGGGAGGACTTTTTCAACGCATGGGTGCCCAACCCAAGGACTTCGCCTCGGCGAAGCCCGCGTCCCCTCCTCATTATCCGACATTGGTACAGCAGCGAAGCATGCGCGTAATGCCCTCTCGTCCGTAGTTTTCTTCATACTGATAGAGGATATCAAATGAATTTAAACTGGTGAGTGAGCGTAAAGCGCGGCAAGCCCGGGTTCGTTGAGGCGCCACCTGCATGTTGATGACCTTTTAACAAGAACCAAGTTCACACGAGTAGCTGCCACGTTCTCTGACACCAATAATTGACCATATAAAATCCCCCTAATCAAAGCAGTCAGATTTTATACACCCGGCCAACTGAAATTAGCTGTTCCGTATGGACATAAGTCCCCTATAGCTTTGCCTGCATCAGGGGCTTCTCAAACGTAACAGCAAATAAGGTCAGAGCCGCACTTCTCGCGGCAAGTATTAGCTACATGGTTAAAAGTAGTTTCGCGAACAAAGAAGTTATAAGGTTACTTCCATAGTATCCGATCTCATAAGATGCATGTCGGGAGCACCCTGCCCATAGACGTCCGGATCGACAGGGTCAAGTCTTTGAGCCCTAAGCTGGACGACAGCATAACCTTGGAACCCTGGTACGACTTGTACCCGGACTCACCGCGCCCCCGTGGATAACTGTCTGCACACTCGACGGGTGCGTTGAGGTTACTGACAGTTCCTCATTGAATGCCCGACATAATCCGTAACTCTGTCCTTAGCTCCCCTTTATAGTGCGGAATATTGAAGGCGTTCCTCATAAGAGTTACATACTTATGAGGGTCTACAGGAGAACGTTGGGAAAGGTCGTAGGCGCACACTGAATTGAAAACTGGTAGGATAATGTCACTATGATGCTGACGTTTTAAAACTCTTGCGTGGTTAGCTTCCCGCATACACACCATTCCTCGATCGACTTCGCGTCTGAGGACGAGATCTGATAAATGCAAGACATTGATTAACGTAATTCAAAAGAATTCAGTCATTTTGATGGTGTTCACGAATAAGGAGAATGGCTGCTAAAAGTTAACTGCCGGGCTTGATATCTGACACCCACCGGTCTTAGGTCCATAGGTTAAGCCCATATGCATTGACATAACCAGTCACAAATGACTCTGGATCTATCCGTAATACACCTTTGTGTCGATCGGGAGTTTAACTTTTACATGCCCAGATGCTAACTTCTTTGAGTTTACCCTGCCCAGCATGAGCACAACTCTAGTCTAGATATTCCTACTCCAATCCCCAGCACCTCGGGCACAATTTCCGCTGAAGACTCCTCCGGTGAAACTTCATACGCTTCCGTCGTCGTCACTGTTGTAGGGTGCATGACATGAAATCTGGCAGGGACGAGACTTTTGGGCAGCCTATCCGTATAGAACGAAAGGCTCCGTTTTAAGTTCTCGGTGGTTGTACGGTACTTCAAATTTTGTGTCATTAGACTTTAGCGCTTGTGAGAGTCCAAGCGCGAACGTGAATCTAGGACTCGCCCCGGCAGCAGAGTTACGCGCAATTATCATAACGCGAGGTTCGGAGTGAGATAGTCGGCAAAAGGAGTTTCACACGAATCGGCCTTAGGGGCGCCATTTAGTGAAATCTCTACTAGAGATCTCTCCATGATTAGTTTACTCTCACTCGATGCGCGAGCCGTTATCCTCAAAGGAGGACGTAGTAGAACCGAAAATGGCAGTAGTCCGGCTTTCGAGATCCTGAACCGCTGAGACTGAGAATTTAAGATATGGAATTCAAACTGGTATGCTTCTTTAGCAGGGCGTCTCTCCAGTCGCTTCATGCATCTGCTTCGATTTCCGGTAGGGTGTGTTTAGCATCACCGCGGACCCAGACCAAAGGACACAACTGGCCCCGAGCATTCCTTGAGTACGTCGGGTCTGGTGTTAGGGTTGTTGTTCGGGAATCCCGTACGGGCAGACGGTCTAGGGAGAGCCGCTTTCACATAGGATTATTTAGTTGATTCAATTTAAGCGTCTTTAGCGCGATGCGGCCTCACCCAATATAGCCTCAGGATGTGGTCTCGCCCGAGTTCGCCCCGACCAGAAGACCAAATATCATTCGATTGAAGATCCCCGTGAGAGATAGGCAGGATAGCGTCCCCAACTCGTCGTTGAAGGACACTCCGTTTGGTACGCTCCCGGACTAAAGTGGCAAAGCGATCGGAAAAAGTGCGTTCTAGCCTCCGCCCTGCGATCAGCTGATATGGGCTACCCAACGACATTTTCCGAACTTCTAGATATTCAATGGCGGAGGGTTGAGACGAATGGAATCGGTTCTTGCAATGATTTGAGCAAGCCCAGATCAAGGTGTGCACACCAACTTGAACGTTTCGAAGAGTAGGAATGTAAAGGTACGTTATGTACCTGACGTGACCCAGGGTGCTTAGCAACCCAAATATCATGTACTTCCACGGGTTTTGTAAGGAGATATCTACTGGACCTATTGGCTGGTAGCTACCGTAGTTCGTGTTCAGGGAATCCGTGAAGGTTGCCTGTGGGACGGGAACCAGCAATTCAACCTAGGCAGGGGCGGCTGAAGTAAAGAACTGGTTTTGCGTCGGAACCGCCGTACTGTACCTGCTGCTCAATAGCTCGAAAAACTGCCTGTGAATGCCCTCCTGGTCGCTTATGTCGTGGGAGAAATCTAAGCGTGCTGCATAAAAAACCTTGCGCTCGCCGTCAGGCCTAGATGCCGAAGTCCCCTGTTGTAGAAGGACAGGGTACAACCTCGGCTCTGGTTGAAACTGTGATAGGTAGGGCACGGACGTGGCGAGTGGGGAACATAAGGGCAGTGACTATGCGTTGATTACGATCTCAGGGCATGCACTGGAGCCCTGGTCAACGTTGGAAGCGACATTAGTGTCAGATTCACGGAGCAACCTCGGGGGTCGCAGCAGCCAGCCAAACGTCTTTATACGAAATAAGCCTGTAGATCAATGCAATTGATTCTTGTAGTAGTGATTTATTCGTCACTGAGACGGTGATGCGCTGCGCTGAAGTCTGTTCACTCTGAGAATCGCGCGGGATCCAATCTAAACGCGCCAGGGCCGAGACACACTGGATGGCCAATCGGATTCCATTGGTTACGAAAGACGAATCAAGAAAATGGGACTACTCTAACTCGAAAGGGCCATTTGGCGTATGAATCGGGACGACCATGGCTCTGCCATTGTGCCTATGCCCGAGGGAGAGTGAAAATATTGAACCTAGTTGAATTCATCTCGCAAGGTTGTGGTCCGAAGTACCGAGAAGGATTAAAAGTAGACATTGAAGAGTTTAAACAGAGCTATAGTCCTCATAGCCAACTAACAGGGTGTCGTAAGGAGGTTACCGGACAGACTCCAACCACTATGAAATTGTGGCATGACGCCTTTACAGGGACCAGGGACCCTATGTGCGTAGCCCTGCTAACCACTAGCCGTGACGTGGCAATCTGCTAAGCGATTGTCGAATATATCCAGAGGAGTACTACCAGGGGGTAGTCGGCTCAAAGGATCTCACCCAGAACTGCGGGTTTATGCCTCGCTGACCATGCCGAGATCGGGGAGTGAGGAAGGAAAGCTCGCAGAATTACACGGAGGCCGGGCGCCAAGTGTTTAACGGCCGTGTAAGAACTCATGCGCGGTGATGAGCGGAGAATGTGGTGTTCCGAGATTTTACTCGAGACAAAGATAAGGCCTTTCTGAGTCGACAGTGGTATTAGTGCATGTGTCTGTATGAGCAGTGCGTGAGCTCCCTGCATCCCTTAAGGAACAGGGTGCTACAAGTCGGTATGCACTATAGCCTGAGATTTTACACTCAGCGTGATTAGTGGCTAACCTCGAGGCAGTAGAGGCATAGCAAAAAAGGAGGATCAGTTCTTTATATACGGCCTAGCTGTGTTAGAACTCGTTCAGTGCTACAGGTTCGCTGGTTCTCCCGTACGCTAAGCGATGGCCTGTCAAAGTGTCGAGACGAGGCTAGTTTGGCGAGCCAAAACTCAAGTTAACACTCAAACAATAGTCCTCGACAGCGATGTCACCTAGAGTAAAACCGATCGGTCGCTCTGCACGCCACGTAGTTCGAGGGTATACAATACCCGATACGGAACTCCTGTCGAACTCCTCGGCAGGGAAATACTGTTCAAGAAGTATTTCACTGCGCGGGACATCTCCATTCACCACTTCCTAATTATTCTGATTGTGTGCTGGATGTAGTTGCCAAGTACAAGGAATGATCACCCAAGGTACTGTGTGTTACCAACACACACCAAGTATGGAAGAGTTGTACTAGTCCGCCACCTTGTGAATCTGGAGCACGTCTCATTAGGGATTTATCAATTTCTGATGTCGCATCATTTAAGCTTCGCACCTGCAAAGGGCTGACGTAAGGCAACTGGTAATGTATTCTGAGCATCGCAGGACAATAAACAGCGTTGGTGTGAAAGCTTGGGGGTATCCCTCTAGTGAGAGTCTTTCGTATTGAAATGACAAAACTTGTACCAGAGGCACTGTTCCCGGAACAGTGGTTTGGCGCTGCAATCAAGAAAAGGGTCTCTAATTCGCAACCTGGTTGGAGTCTACCCACGAGGCGCAAAGCCATTGCGGAGTGGATCGGGTTCGAATCTCGTTGGGGACCACTACGACTGGCCCCCACAAGTCATACTTGAGAGTAGTGCGAATAAATTAAAGTGCCCACACCATCAGTCTCTTATAATTTCATGACTGTCGGTCTTGCTGGAAAGCCTGGAATGATTGTGTCGGTACAACTGCAGGTCGCGCGTTCCTAGGCTCGAGGCCTATATCCCCTTTAAGATCCGCAACGAGCAGACGAGCTGGGGAGCTCTCTTAAATTGTCAGCGGACCCTAGCGTGTCAAAAGCAGAACTAGTTCTTCCGTTCTCACGTCCGGGTGTTGCTAAAACATGTGCATATGCCTAACTTTCCAGAACTTCCCGACCATCCAGGATTCCAACACGGCGTCTGCACTATCCCGTTAATGGTTTGTTTCTGCTAGTTCAATAACCAAAGAGCCCAGAGCTGCGGTTATTTATCGTCTTCTGGCTCGGGGGGCGAAACCCAACTCGTCAGCCCAGAAGGTTGTGTTTTAGCTAGGCAGGATCGGCCGGAATTTTACACGTTTCACCTCACCTCTCAACGGTACTCGGCCGACTGAGATCCTGAAAATCGGTCGTCCCATACGGTTAAATTTTAGTTTTGCGTGGGGATCTAAGGTGGACTTCAGTCTTCTCCACGATGACGTCTAATTATGCGCGAGTTCAGTCTGTGCAGGAAGCGAGACTGGACTAGACGCGCTTAGACTGCACCCCTTCGTGGCAACATTGTCGCTGCGGGACGAGCAATGTGGTCCCAGTGTGCCATATAACCATTGTGATTACGAACGTTTTAGTACCCGACGAAACTTAGGTTAGCATTAACTTGGAGAGGTTTAAACGTCACAAATGTCATTTAGTAGGACATTTCCAGCCAATATCAAGCCTTCCTTGGACCCGCGAACCACTGGTAGTAAAGCTTACCACAAGTCACGGGCGTAACACAACTGGCGTCGGATGACGATGAAGGTTCAGTCTATTGGGCCTGTAAGGGCATATTTTAGATCTCCATCCCCATTTTTTCACATCCAAGCTGCCGAGTTGGCTAGTTCCGAGCCAAGCGTGAAAGGTACCATAATACACCCCGCGCGCGTAGGAGTTGATGATACATGCGAAGGGCGGGGCTCCCACCGAGCTTGGTTAAGGCTCTGGCGTGATCAGGACCGAATGTAATTCCAAGGGCTATCGTCTGCGTCTGGCCAGAGTGCAAAACCACGTACTGGCGGGAATTGTAACGGTTTCTGTCATCTAAGGAGGACTCAAACCGTCTGAAAGTGCTTTGATCACAACTGAGATGACGTTTTGGGTAAGTATTCTGGTTCCTAGATATTACAAGTCATGGGAGGCTCCCACAGGCACGCACCTAACGCAGAACGTTAAAACGTTATGCGTTGGTGGCCCAGCAACCCGGCTGGATGACCAAGAAACAGAATCTAAGATCCGTGCTTCATTGAGTAATTGATGCGACTAGAAGTCCAATCAGACGTCTAGTACAGGAAGACACATTGAGATTTTTCACGTCACGTTATGTTAAGCTTCGGTGCGACCTACCTGATTCATCGCCTATTTCGGTGCAATACGCAATGTTACGCATTACAAAAAAGCAAGCGATCTAAGCCCCTATCCTCGAGTCACCGGAATTTGGTTTGCCGGTCACCCAATGGCTACGGTATAGGGTTGATGCGTTCTACGCGCGGGTTTTAGCCTGCTATTCCATGGGCTGTAAGCTCGCGTTCAGCCAGATGAGGAGTTCATTTCTTCTGCTAGTTCAGAATGGGCACACCACTAGGACAGCCTGTTCCCCCCGTGGGAGGGCTTGATAGGAGAATTGATGGAATGAGTGTCTGCCACTACGTGGTAAGTAAAACCAAGGGAGGATAGGGGTGAACATATGTCTACTACCTATTGGGTTGGCACGCCCATTTGTGAGCGTGCTAGCTTTTGTTGAAAAATAACGGGGGCGCGCTTGCAGTAATGGCTTGCGGAGAGTGGATACGGGCTTATCTCCCGACTAACTCACTAAAGGTCGTCAGAATGCACAGAGGGCTCCAGTAAGCACTAGAAGAAACTTAGCTCTCGCCACCACTTGCCACAGGGCGATTCAAGCCGAATACATCGAATAACCCTAGTTTCTTGGTTCCTACGAAGAAGCTTGACCCCCTTTATGACCGCTGACTTACCACGACTCAATATGGGAATGTGACTGTCAATAGGCATGGACCACCTATGGACCTACGGGGGTTCATCTATCCCGGGGGAAGAGAAAGTATGGATTCGCGCAGACTCTTCAACAAAGAGCAACAGTAGTTGTGTTTCAGCGTCTTGACGTCATGCGTCAATCTTTACCTTCTACCGGTCAACGGTATGGGCATTTATAGGATTGGAGTACATAGTAGTCGCAAAGCCAAACTATGCCGATAATGCACTTAAAGTGGGGGACACTCTCATGTCTTTTACAGCAAGAAAAGATGAAGAACCACGATCGCTCACCAGATGTCTACAGTGCTGTCTAGAGATGCGTGGGACAGGCCGGCTATAGTGTGTAATGTCGATTTGTATTTCCACAGAAATCATAGGGGACGTTTACTCCCCTAGAGCACTGTAAAATCCGCTCTCCAATTGGGCGAGCAGTCACACCAGTCGTTACGAGCGGGTAGCGCAAATAACGAAAGCAAAATACGTGATTTATTATGAGATTTGTTCCGGAAGGTTGGGCCCGCGACAACTGTCGGGGCTCTTGTCCTTTGATCTCCTGCGTCAAGGGACAGTATCTTTCAGAAAAAGCGTCAAAGCTTAATTTCCCCAGTGTTTAGAGTCTAGCATCGCGTTATGCTGTATTCAGTACGATTTAATCATGACTGCCGGAATAGAACGATAAAGTGTCCTCGCCACTCCCGCTATGGGAGCACTATACATAGGCGGTGGGGTTATCGCGCTCACACCTAGCAGGTGAATGGCCTTGTTGCTGGGAGCGAATTCTCTTCAATGGCCAATACATGTTTCACCATTCGTATTGGTCTCCAATACATGATCAGAGGCTTCGCGGTTTACATCTCACATATTCGAACCTACAGTAATTTCGCTACGCCCCGACTCTGAGCGCAGCCGTAAGTCGGTAGGGGCGCGATTGCCCTGCTTCCTGTGTAGACGTTACCGCAGTAGTTTCGTGTACTATATTTATCACTCCACTGCGGGCTGGCATCTCTGACATCAAGGTCGTCGAACCCGTAGCCTTGATTCCTCCCTAGCTGATTCAAGTTTGAGAGAAGTGGACTAGACCGGATCTTTACCGGTACGGAATTAGCTTTACAATACGGCCTGATGAAGACAATACCGCCTTAGAAGGGAGAATTGCCGGGTATGACGAACCTAGATTGTTTCTGAAAAAAAGCTCCTCTTCCAGCCGCACATTATCCGGATACAAAAGTTTTTTGTAAGTTGGTATCACTGTTGGGTTTCATAAAAAGCCACTGCTCTTTCTCGAGCGTTGCGTTTCGTATTTACGGCTGACACGATGAAGTCTCATTAAATTTGAACAAAAGAGCCGTTGGTCAATACGCCGAGATTCAGATTCCAAAGATATGGTACATAGGTACGCTCAGATAACTATTCCATTATTCATTCATCAGGGCAGCAGCTTGGAGGGCTGTTTTGGGTGATGGTCCACGTGGATGGTTTTAATTGCCTGAAAATGTCATTCCAATTCACGGACTCTGCTTCGTTCGCTTCAGACCGCACAGACGTCAGATGGGCGAGACTTGCGTTGATTGCATGACCACGTGAGGTGAGCTAACCAGAGCAGCGGTTTAACGATGCAACACATTCATTGTCTAATACAGTATCGGCTTTTCAGCTCAAGATATGTGCATCGAGTAACGCGCACGTTGTAAGAACCGGCGTTTTTCATTTCACGTGTGTCGTACGTGTACGGAAGTGTACGTGACCCTTGCCGTCTGTAGAGGCTGCTGCATTCGCCACAATGTTAACAAACAAAAAAACCTGATTCGATTCTTGAATTTGAATCGCCAGCCTCAATCGTGATCATTCATCCAGTCGTTTAATTCGTCAAAGTCGTATAATTAGACGGCTGGTTACATGCCACGAAATAATACGTTAACATGCGTGATTAAAAAAAAAACTGAATGGTTATATCTTCTTGGTTCTTTCGGTAAAGTCACGTAGAAGGGAAATAATAAATTAAAAAATAAAACATAACAAAATATTTTTATTTTATTTTATTATTTCCCTTCTACGTGACTTTACCGAAAGAACCAAGAAGATGAATCCCTGCAGTCAAGAAAGCTTTAAATCGAAATGAAATGGTTATATTCAATTTTTATACATTACTGCCAAAAATCACATTGTAACGTTGCCTGTTACTGAGCGACGAATTCCCACATGCAGTCTGATGTCGCATACTCCTTGTGCCTCACAGAGACAGCTGCCATCGGGGGTCCCCTTGGCTAGACTGCAACAGGGCATTGGAATGGTTGAGGTTAAATGTGATGCAAGGCACTTTGAGTTACCGAGGCATTTAAACACCTATAAATGCAAATTCTTGTCATAACTTAAGATTCGTATGAGCACTGCTCATGCAGGAGCTGCTATTGCGCTAGAGGTTCGATCTGGTACCTCTATTGGCCAGAGTAAAATGCACAAATGAATACAATTGTGCATGCCAAATCATCTATTCTCACCACACAATTCAATGCATTTGTTGTGAGTTTTATAATAATTTTCGTGATAAATCTATGCATTTTCATGCCCCTATTTTCCACCCAGTAGCACAAAGGTCAATGCCCAGAATAGACACGTACTTGTATCCACTAAAAGGAGAAATTCCGTTTTATGTGTACAATACAACGTGGATTTGCATAGCGTCTATGTGCGACCACATCTCAAGCATGTATGCATGACCTTTTGTCGCACCGTACGTAGCCAACTGTGATAACAATCAGAGGTGCGGGGGGAAGCACAACAAACTAAACACAGAAAGCAGTTCTCAAGAAATTATTTTCTATCTCGCAGATTTACAAGTGCAAAGCTGCAGTGGCTCCCTAATATCGGAAGAAGAGCGTTCCAGACGGCCGCAGCGCACACACATTTATGTTCGCAGAGAGACGCGGTCGCACACGAGCGGAGGGCAATAGTAAAGGCCTTAAGTCTGTATTTGAATGGGGGGCGGGGGGGGGGCAAGGGAACCCACAGCATGGGCGTCCGAGGGAAGGGAGTTCCAGCTAAGGGGACCAACAGGGGGGGGAGGGGGACGAGTGACCTTCAGCCGAGACAAAGGTCGACCGGTCGCTGGAGCGGAGGGGGCTGTGTGTGTCGAGGGGATTCAAGGGAAGGTGAGTGGGAGAGGTCGACAGGGGGCAAGTCCATAGAGCAGTGTTCTTCACACAAATCAGGGGGAGGGGGGGGAGGTGGAGGGCACTCACACCGATGAGCATCATCAGTGTGAGGGCCGCTACACATTTGACAGCCGCACAACGACGACAGGGGGTGTATTGTCGGGGGGGGGGGGTGGGGGGGGGCACGCGTCAAGGGCCGCCGGTGCCCGCGGGGGCCTTGCGATGAAGAGCGGTGCCGTGGGGGCTCTTGACGACGGGGGAGTGCAGAGTCGTGGAATTGATCCACGGTTGGACCGGGAGTTGGCGGAGGGATCGGAGCGCCGTGCTGGTGGTACAGCTTTGCTCAACACCCTTTGACGTTGTCCTCCGATGTGCCCGCGGTCTACGGTGCATGCTGACTGTGAATCTTGCTCGAGCGGAGGCTGGCAACAGCCCTCTCCCCAATAGCCGTAATTGCTATCGCAGTGGTTGGGTTGGTCGAGTATGAAGCTGCCTTCCATTGTGATTGATCCGAGGGCACATTAGCCCGGTTCTCATGGCCCATTGGACTGCGCGCAGTTTAAATTGCGTGCCATTTACTTTCAATCAATTCATCTATCAAGCGTTGTCCTTTTATCAATCCAGGCAAGGGCCCCATTAAAATGCATTACCCATCTGTATGTATGTTTAACTTCCTTCGCACCGTACGTAGCCAACCGTGCTAATCGGAGGTGCAGGGGAAGGACAACAAACTAAACCTGAAAAGCAGTTCTCAAGAATTATTATTCAATTTAGATTTAAAAGTGCATAGCTCCAGTGGCTTTCTAATATCGGAGAGAAGAGCAAACTTGATGACCGCGATGGCTGGGCCAGAGATACTTGGACAATTATAATGACTGTATCTTCTAGATTATAAGACTCACTTTTTAGCCTGTGTTTTAAATCAAAAAGTGAGATTGCATCTTGTCATTCGGTAGCTGTGTGTGTGACAAGATTTGTATCACTTTATTAACACCGGGCACAACGTTTTGGGTGCATCTTACTTTCCGTAGCGTCATATAATCTAGAGAATATGTATGCAGGAGCCGTCGTAGATTAAACGAAATTTAAAAAATGCCGATTCTTGTGGAAGATCACCAAAGCGAGCAGTGTGTCACCTCGCAATTGCAGGTTACAGTCGAGACGAAGATTTGCAGCTCGTGGTCACTCGCCAAATCGTTTTTTTTGTCAGTTTTCCCCCCCATAACACTTTCTTCCGTGTGTGAAAATGACTCGTAGAGAGCAACAGACCAATACAGTATTCCTTTTTTATTTTCTCTACAAATAAATGTTTCAATTGTGCTGTTGGTATCGTGCCATGATATTTTTTTTTAACAATCCATTCTAAACAATTGTAGCAAGCAGCGCATCTCATTGTGCCACAGAATGACCCTGGAAGATGTCACAATTACTCAAAGGGGTCTCTTTGTCCACAACAAGCTTCACATGGTGAACTTGGGAATGAGATTGATTCGATTCTAATGGACAAACCCCATATCGTCACTTTGTCTTCAACAACTTAAACACAGAAAGCGACAGCAGACTGTAACGATGCTGTACTTAAGCACAGGCAAAATATGAGAGAAAAAACACATTGCAGGCTAAATTAATTTTCAAAACTAATTGCCGTAAAAAAAATGGTTAACATCAAAAAACGATGCTCGCAGGTGCCTGATCGTAGGCTGACTCTGAGTGACGGATTCAAATGTCTATTGGCTCGAATTGATTAAGTGGATGTCACCTACTTTAATTCAGTAAAACATTTAACATGTCATGCAAACAGTGTTATTCATGTAATAATCACACCAATAATGTGTATTAATAAAGCTGAATATGCCCATCCGAGTGAAGAACTTAATCAATGATAATGTTTTATCGTGTGCTACCAGTTGAGACTGGGATGAGACCATACAACTCACCACACTAGAGAAGTGTGTTTGATCCCAAACCCATATTGGAAATCCAGCCTTATCAAATAACATTTCTCTCACACATTTGCTATCTGAGCCACCCGGTCATCTCCAAATGGGTGACTCTCAACACAACCTCCAATTAACAACATTCACATGCTATGATATAAAAAATAACATTTTCACACCGCGGCTATTTCTGTCTATGTTGTGTGTGCGCGTGTGGATCATGGTGACTCACAAATACATGTTTGGGTATTGTAAGATTCCACACCAACAGGTTCATGTGTCCTGAATAAAGTTTAGAATTATCTTGTATAATGATCTTAGCGGAACACATAAAAACGCAGCAATAAAAATGAATTAACAATAAAATGGGATGTAGCGATGGAAACCAGGTTAACGCAATGTGCTATGGACCCAGCTTCCTGTGTTCAATTTGCAGCCAGAGCTAACGTCAGTGGTGAAGGTTGCATTACCCCACTCCCTCCGCCACTCCCCTACTTGACCCACTCGCATGATGTACCAGCTTGGTGATGTATGGCAAAACAACCCATGGCCAAATATGGAGTGGGGAAGCCTTTATCCAGAATTGCTATTTTTGTGTTTGAACATTCGCTTACTATTGTTATGTTTACGAGGGCACCCAATATCCCGGGAGGTCTTTGTATTGAAGGAATGGGTTGTTGTATCAGATCGTTTGGTCTTTGTTGTTGCACATAATAACCTGTGCAAGCCCATAATTGGATTTTTGGTCAAACATTTCGTGTGTGTATATATATACAATTGCTTATTTGTTAAGAAAGTAAATAATTGGCTGAGTGACAAAGATGCTCATTGCCACAGTGAACTAACTGTATATATTTTTTCATACTCTGCATTCGATTGTGAGGACACAAATGCACAATTGAAGGGCTCGAGAAAGCATCGAATTTGTATGGCATATGATTTGGGCTTCACTGTGAGCAGCACGGTGCAATTGGTAAACATAATTCTGAAAGTATCGTGATATTTGTTAAACAAACACCACGCGTGGCCTAACTGTATGCTCAAGAATGGATATGGCTCTGCTGTCACCGGTAATCTCCGTGTTCGCTAAAGCATTTTGGTCCTCATCTGACCTTTCCCTAAAAGACAAAACCCATTCCCTTGTGAGATATGTTGGTCATGAAAATTCACTCACAGACATAGATCCCACGTATCCCACTTACAGCCTTATGGGCTTTTGGAGCGCGTTCCATTTTGCGAGCATGGTGCATGAGTGGGGTTGTGTGAAGAGCATGCCAGGGTGCCTTGGGCAAACTCAGGGACAAGTTTTGATATCGCTTACCATTGATGTCAGCTGTGGCCAGCAATCGAACTGAGGTTGCCGAGTGTATTGTGCCGTGGGGGCCACCACTGCCCCACCTCCGATGAACACGGTTGGCTACGTACGGTGCAAAAGACGTTCAGCATGCATACATACACACCCGTACAAACATGTGCGCTCGCACGCGCACTCGCTTACTATACTTAATACACTAACGTCACCTAAATTAACAGACTGGCCATGCTGATTATGTCATTGACAGTGTGGGTGATAAATGTACTTGGAAAAATGTACAGTCGAGTTGCAGGATGGCTTTGTTCCACACAGAACACTGAACACACCATTTAATTAGGACCACCCATGCAAGGGTCCTGTGTGTTTAAAAAAAGCATATTCGTTACTATCTTGCAATAAAATTCTTTTTTTTTAAATCGCAAAACACTGCACGAACTTATTTTTTAGAAAATAAGCAAATGGCTGTAATTGGCGTGACCACCTGCCGTTAGTTTTAATGTGTCAATTGTACAGTGCTGCAGGTGCAAATGTTATATATATGTGTGTATATTCCTACGGACGACTGCATTGCTGTTGAATGTTGATTCGATGTCTCAAGATTGCCTCTATATCTTCTCACAGAGATGACTGCAATTCCCTTAGAAATGGCATTTCCAGAGTATATTCCATACGTATTTTTTAGGCATAATCTGTCTTCCCCATATCATCGTCATCATCGACCATGATCTATCGACTGCCGGATGAAGGCCTCCCCAAGTCACTGCCTTGTGATGGAGCGAGCTGTCTGCTGTCTAGTTCAGGGGTCTACGACCTGTAGCTCCACAGCGGCGTGCGGCTCTTTAAGGACCGCTTAGTGACGGTTTTTATTATTAAGGTCCCCATCATCTCGTATTCACCACAGCGCATTGTGGCTATTGAAATATTGACCAGGCACGGCAGACACAAACGTCACACGCATAGCCGGCTGCCAAGCGCACGCAACGTGGATGTTGCGTCCTTGGAAAATGCACAACTTCAATTCACCCATCAGAAATACTTGAGTAATTATTTTATAGCAGGAATCAACAAAAGGTAACCCTGGCCACCTTTTCCATTATGTCCCTGCAGTCAATTTGGGCAGTATTGTGTGCTGTGAAGTGCACTTCGGAAAAAAATAATTGGGAAAACAGCTCTAGTTGTTCGACATCATCATTGACATCCCGCAGTCTGGCGTGGATGTTTGATTTTGACGCATTGTGGAGAATGCCCAATAGACAGCACGGCTGCACAATCATCGACTCCTTCAAGGCATCGCATGCGACATATATTATGTTGGCAGCAAATTTTTTTTATATTCCTGCTTCAACAAATCTTCGACAGACTGCACCACAAAACGCTGCGGCGAGTGAGTTTTCTCCAAACTTTGTGCTTCAGTCAAATCAGACGTGACGTGCGAATTGCTTTGTGGAATGTGACACTGCTGTAACAACGAACAAACACCAGTCGTCAATAATGGTGTCTTTTTATGTGCTGCGAAGAAGGCCCATTGCTTGAAACGTTGCGAGTTACATATATTTTTTTCTTTTTAAGGCCACAGTGTCATTGACAAACGAGTTGAGGCTTTTGCTATATTTCACCTGTGCACAACGGCCAATGCAGTTCCAGCAAATAGTTGGTTTAAACTTTGCTATGAAACGGCGCTGTGAGCCTGGATGTACGTGAGCGATACACCATGAAAAATAATTGCCGAATTTAGGCAATCTGCATTGGTGCATATGAACATTTTAACAAAAAAAAATGTAACGACATTTTGTACTGTTTTGGTTTCTATATTTCATCTTAATACGTTTCCTTTCATAACTAATATTTGCAATGCCTAAATATAATAAATGTATTTGCTTGTGTGCAAAATTAATTTTGTTAAATTGTACTGTTTACGTGTAAGTGACGTATTGCTGCTATTTTCAGGACCCTCTTGCAAATTAGATGCAAATCTCAAGGTTTTTTTTTCTGGCTGAATATAATACATCACTGTTTTTGAATATTTATCGCATGTATATGTGCCTTTTTGTAATCCTACTGCTGAATGTGAGCCTCCCCATGCTGTGAGTGGTTGTCATTTGACCATACCTCACCACGCTGGTCAGTGCGGGTTGGTGAATGCGGAGAGCATAGACGTTCGAGCATAGTACAGTACAACAATGGATTTTTCTGGACTGCCCTCTGCTGACAACATAGCCTAACAGCGGCTTATAACTCCATGTTTTGCACATGATAATTGCCCATATGAGCACTATCCAGGCTAAATTCTGCTTAGCTTCTGAGATCCGATTAGGCCGAGTGCTCTCTGGGCAATTTGGTCATCGAGATCAATAGTGTGCCAGCGATACATTTACACAGACGCCAACGTATGCGATTGCTTTTGTAAAATAGCCAAGAAAAGCAAAGGGCGTCAGGTTTTGAGTACGCATCAGGATTCACCGACAACGCACAGCGACTTGCTGCTGCGGGATGAGTGAGTTCCGTACCGAGTAGTATTTTGGGGACGCGTTGTACTTGTAGTGTTTCCTGCCCATCTCCACGATCAGCTGTTCCAACACGCACTCCTGCTCCAGCCGAGCCACGCTTTTCTCGATAAACGACATCACCCTGGAGATATAACGTTCAAAAGCATCGATGATGTTTGCAGTTGAAAATGTAACCGTTACTTTGTACACACACCCATTTGTGTTTCCCAGTACATGTGTAGATGTGCAGAATAATGGCAAGTTTACAACCCTTTGTCAATGCACTTCTAGATAAAGGACTCACGTTATGTCACCACCACACAGGTCAATGCTTATTGGTAAAGGAGGGCCGATAACTAGATACCACTCCTCATTTAACTTACCTATTGCCAGGAATCAAACTTAGATAACAGGCTTCATGTATGTGTGTAATTCTAATGCGCATGTGGTTGCACATAAATTAGACATGCGACAATTTACATGCCCAACTAGTCGATGATTATCTTGATTGCAGGGTCATGATTTAATTCGAGACCATATTTGTTTTTGTGTTATTTTTGCCATCTCATTTCCACCATTTCTTGTTCGTATTATTCCATTTGTGTAATCATATTCACTGCATCCTGAATGCAACTTTGGGATATCATACGGATATTGTCACCATAATCAATCGTGGTATATTCACTGCTAGATACAGGCAAATCCAAAAATATCTCAATTGATCTTGCGAGGCAACAATCGATCCCAACTCTCCTCCTTTGGCTGCCACCCCATCATTAGTCTCGACTACCTGCCACCATCCTTTGAGCGACGCATCCTGCCCAAAGTCCACGCACATTTCACAACAGTCCTTGCGATCATTGGTACCTCATTTGCCAGTAGCAAAATATGATAATTGTTTTTTTTACCCTTTTATCTGGCAACAAAACTGACACCTTTTTTACGAGGAGTCATGTTTGCATAGACCACAATACCTGCGGTCATAATGCAAACAAAATCATCAGTCCTTGCGATGTCTCTAATTTGCACTACGTTCTCTAATCCACGCCATTCTCCCTTTCGTGTGTCTCATTGCAAATCAAGGCATGTGCCCTTTCCATGCCGCTTTGTGCACCTTTTTCAGATTTTGTTCAGCCTTTTTTGTCAACGTCCGTGCTTCTGATTTACATGTCATTTTCCTAAGTAATACGTAATACGTTTTCACGCACAATTCAACGCGTGTGTCGTGAGTGTAAGGATTCAAATGAATCGATTAATCAATAGCTTAATTACACGGCTAATAAATTGGCCGTTAAAAGTGCTCATCTGGCAACAGTATTATTATGGATCCTAAATCGACAAAAGTAGCCAACGAGATGCTTTAAAAAAGGTTCTCGTGTGCACATTTACATGAGTTAGCGTGTGTTAAAGTCCGTGGTGATTAGAGCTGCCACTTCCATTGAACGCATTTATTGACTGCGCATTTATTTCCCACCACAGCTTCCCCAGCAGTAATTTGTAACAGCGCAAATGAGAAATGTGCTTTCCCTGAAGTGAAAATGCTGAGAAGCACCAATCAGGGTTTTCTTTGGTAAGCGGAAGGTGACAATGGCGACCAACAGAATGTTAGGAGACGTTTCACTTTATCATGATTTTTGCAATGGGAAAGTTAATTTTCAACCGGCCCAATAGAGAGCACAGCCTGGAATCTGGATGCACAAGATGCTTGAGAGAAATGCTACACGGTGTTCTCGTTGGTCCTCTGCAAGATAGGAAGTCTCATGATAGCTCATCTATCTGACCATGAACTTTCCTTGTTTATTTCGCTGTACGGGCAATCGGCATATTTCACCCTTCACTCATTACACTAAATATGGTGATTTCACAAATGTTTATCTTACGTGGGAACATTCATCACGTGGCAAGTGCTTCCTTGGCTAGACCAATACGTATCTAATTGACTTTCCTCAAAGTTAACAACAATGGCAATTGTCCATTATGAATTATTTTATTCATGTATGTTCATAAGATGCTACTTTGGTGTAATGGTTGGCACACTAATCCAAAGGTCGCTAATTCAAGTATTTTTAAAAACTTTATTTATTCTAAACAAATTTTACCAGCGTAGGTCCACTGAGCTATATAACTGTTTTTAATAAGCGACTTGGCCACAAATGATAGCTAGTCAAAGTGGCTTTATCACGTGGAAATGTATAGCAGACAAATAATCTGAAAGCATATTACTGGTAGGAACCCACTGGTTCCACCAGCCCACAGGGGATTATTGTGTCCGTTCGTCCGTCGTGCAGGGAGGGGCTGGGTGGGAGGGAGGGCTGGGTGGGGAGGTGGGGAGGGGCTGGGTGGGGAGGGTGGGGAGGGGCTGGGTGGGAGGGCTGGGTGGGGAGGGGCTGGGTGGGGAGAGGCTGGTCACCCCGTGGTGCCCTTATAAACTCAACGTTTAACCTACTCACGCCGGCTTGTGCCCGCCCTCACAGTCGGGCATATTTGCGGAATACACCACGCCGCCGTTGACCCTGACCATTGACCGAGCAACCCAACGTTCCTACCAGCTCCCTCCGCAGGAATGTGTTTCTAAATGTGGAAGGAAAACCCTGAGGACCCAGAGAAAAATCCACACGACCACGGAGAAAGCATGCAAACTTCAAATATACAGGCATCAGGTTCGGGATCGAACCCACGACCTCCTTCATACCAGGCGAGATAGTTAACATCTCACCACGGCGGCACCCCACGTCTCTGGTGCGGCAGTTGAAGCAATGGGCAAGTTTCTCAAATCTTCCCTGCCTCTGTCCACCCAGCAGTTATGAATGGGCGTGCCATTGTTAGTCAATCTGCAGATTGTGTGTGGTGGGGTAAAGTGTGGGTGCTTCCAATACGTCATCATGTGCACCAACAAGGGCTTGCGCACAAACACGTCCACGTCGACGTCTACGCACACTTTTAAGCCCCGCCCCCCTCCTAATACGTTCCATTCATTGGCTACCACATTCTGATAAGCCCCCCCCTCCCCCTTAACTTGTATTTAAGAACTTGCATCTTGGAATCCCTGCCTCACTTGATGCAGCAAATCTGGCTGTGACGTCCCACCTGATGACGGAGACTTGTGTTGCCTCCGAAACGTCGTGATTTTATTATTTTATTTTTATTAATTTTAATTTCATTTTTTACCTACGTGACTTTACCGAAAAAACTAAGAGTATAGTGTGGGTGCTCCCACCTAGTCTGAGATGTCTGGCCAGCAGAGAAAACTTGGCCGTAATACCCTCAACAGGAGGCCCTCCCGCCAGACGTATCATGAGAACGACATTGCTGGGTAGCTACCTTGACACAGGCATATAAAGAACGACAGCAGTCCTTCGTGGCTACCTACATTTGTTCATGTTCTGGCAGAAGCAGGAGGTTCGCATGACTTATACCTTCGAATCAAATTTTTTTGCAAACATTGCGGAACATCTGAGGATACCTTTACTATTTAATATTGGTGAACCTGGAATAGAGCGTAAGGTCGTGTGCAAAGACATGAGGCGATAATGCATTCCGTTTGGACACCAAGGAAGATGGTGTTTGCCTTCATCAGAATAAACATCAAGGTGAGCAAAGGGTTGAATGCAAATTTCACGACCGAGCCGTACTCAAATTTCATTTAAATTCAATTATATAGGAGGATTTCCAATTTTCCACTGACGGGAATTAGCAAGGAACCCCGTGTGAAATCATAATTGATACTTTTTTGTGTGTAACTAAGACAATCAATGGAGTTAACTATGCCATCAGATTTATTGTACCCGTCATTGGGATAAATGTTTATAACAAATGTAAAATAAACTCCCCACACAATCTCAATCAACACCCAACAGAGAAATGGGCCATTACATTGACAAATGACACGTGACAATCACGGACAGGGTGCACACTTTACTGCCTTCTGACAGAGGTCGTTTGTCAATGTGATATAAACAGCATTCACGCTGCACCAAGCTTCATCGGCTTACACTTCAGACGGTGATTCGTACATAAATAAATAAAGAGAAATTACTTGGCTCACGAAACTAGGCAATTTAATATATGCCTTTAATAAGCATTAAATATGAATGAATTATTCAAAGGCGAAAACAAAAGTGCAATTAATGTGGTGTAGAAATAAAGCGTGTTGAACATGAAAAAAACGGGTGAAAACAAATAGTCCAGGACGTTCTGTAGAAAATACTGAACGTACGCAAATGCAATTAATCTGTGCGTTTTACCAAAGTCTTTCCTAATTTCTGATCAAATGTTTTGCAAAAAAGCGGTGCCGCAAGCACTTTACCTCAGCCCATGTGCCTGCAGTTGCTTGTTCATCTTCAGTTTCTGAAGGTCCTCGCAATCTCGGAACTGATAAAACACATCCTTGCATTCGGGATGGGTTTCGAACAGCCTGCGTGGGGTGAAACGCCAGCGCCGAAACATCGCCAACATCGAACACAGTAAATTAACAAAGCATCAACAACGTGCAAAACATTTTGGGTTAACGCTGTCTCAATGGAATGGGCAACACTTTCAATTTCCTCTTTTGAGTGGGGTGGTCCAAACGATAATATGTTATGAAAATGGACCACTGCCCAAAACGTTCTTTGAAGTCAAATGTTTTTGATGAATGTGTTCAGGAGTGTTTTTGTTAATTATTATCTGTGCCTGTGCACTACTGCCGACGCAGGATCAGCAAACAATGTGTCAAATAATAATCCATAATACAGATTTTAATGCATCGTTAAACCCGCCAACACCCGACACAGCCAACACAATCTAACCCAAAAAACTGCATTATGGATGATATTGGCCGCGAAAGCCCTACGTGCTAAACTCAAATAAAATATGGACAAACTTTCAGCTCTCTTTAGAGGCGAGGCCGATAGCATTGTACTGTACCTGCAAAGCGGTCAACGAATGACATGCATGTCATGCTTGCAAGGCATGTTGAGATTCGTGCATTCCTGCATTCTGTGAGCACACTGTGACATGTCGTTGTTTCTGTTTGTGTCCAGCCTGCAAGCATTTCCCCCTCTTTATGGATTTTTTAAGCGATGAATTTAAGACAATGTAAACGACACATTTTAAATGTCAAGAAGTGTCACGATTGCAATACAGCAGTACGTGGATCTATATCGCGTTAACACGTGATAACATTTCAAAACGCTTGTACGGGAACAGTGTGGATATGTATTTTGTAGAGGCAGTCAGTCATAGGCGGAGCAGTGGAGCCTGGACTTGACCATTTAGGGAGTCGACAGCACACGTACAAGAGGAAGCGAGTTCCAGACTGTGGGGGCATCAGAGCTGATGGAGGGAGAGAGAGAACGAATCTTGTGGTGGATTTTCTTGGTATTTCTATGGTATCTACTATTTGTGTTTGCCTATGTTATACAAACAGAACTGACCTTTTGTGAAGATGCATGCTACCTATATGCGCAGGAGCGGCAACGCAGTGGTTGATGGACAGCACTAAAGATGGCTACTGATTTTAAATAGCGCCCATGGCTCACATCAGCCCAGAGTGATAACTGAACCCTTAGCGCCCTTTGCCAACCTGCATTGGCCAAATCCACCCCATGATTAACCCAGCATTGGGAGGTCTTTATCCAGCAGTGGATTGACATTGTGCCGCAAAAATATGCAACCAAAATAACAAGAAGAGACATTTTTTGTTCGAATTTGGTAAAAAAAAAAC
>NW_024705175.1:0-25668 GCF_018977255.1 Callorhinchus milii
TTAGGTACTGATGCGGCGATGTGCACTTTCGTATACAATTGTGAATCATGGAGGTCAAACCGGTACAAGTTACGGCAGATGGGCCAAATATGCACAGATGGTGTGTAAATATTTTTTTAACGAAACTAAATTCAACAATGTTAGTCATGTCACACCACTTAGTGAAATCGTCTCTAATTCAATTGCTAAGCATGTAGCCTTTACAGTCAAGTAGTGTAATGAGTGGAGGTCATAGGGTGAAGGTCATGGCGTGGAGGTCATGGGGGATGGCGGTCACAGGGTGGGGTCATAGGGGTTAAGGTCATAGGGTGAAGGTCATGGAAGTGGAGGTCATGGGGGGGGGTGGAGGCCAGAGTGGGTCATAGGGGTTAAGGTCATAGGGTGAAGGTCATGGCGTGGAGGTCATGGGGTAGAGGTCACAAGGATTGAGGTCATAGGTGGGGTTTCGGGGAGAAACCTATATTCAGGATCCAGTAAGTACAGTGCCAATGTGCTTTTATCTCTGTACAACTCTCTCTCAAGCAGTATATCTCTCTTTTCCCTCATATCTATTATAAATACTTGTCTCCTATAACTTCTTCACACAGCGTAACTCTTTTTCTCAAATATAGCGATTATGTTCATCGTGTGCGGAATGCCATCATCATCATCATCACAAACACGTTGACGACGATGTGAGTGGTAGACCAAGTTGATCATTCAAATCGAGCCAGCATCACTTGTAAAAGAGGACCATTCTGGGGCGCAGGCGAGTAGGAATTTGTGTACATGTGCTTTGAGTGCGGGAACAGTCCATTGAGATCTGTGCATGGGATGGCTGACAAAAATATTTACGGAACAACCGTGAAGTGAATAGAATTCACTTTGTTGCGGATTTACTGTCCAGGTTCCTACGTCGAGGCGATATATTTTATCTCAATGCAGCCATTCCGTCGCCACAATTCACGCAAGCTGTCATCACACTGAGCTTCATCCTTTGATACATTTCACTTGTCTTTACACCCTCAAGGCTGGAAACATAAAAACGTCAATTACGGTGTTTCATAACGTTTCCTCCCACAGGCCAAACGTTCAACAATGTAATTGACCGAAATGTCATAGAATGTAGAGCCCATCCGGAAAGGTGTATTGAGTTTATTCCTTTTATCACTACGATGCAACTTTGACCATGATCCCACGAATCATAGAATACAGAATTTCTATAGGTTGCAGGATTAGTATACCTTTGTATGGGTTACAGAATAAGTATAGCTTTGTATAGGTTGCAGAATTAGTATAGCTTTGTATAGGTTACAGAATCATTATATCTTTGTATAGGTTACACAATTAGCATACATTTCAATAGGTTACAGAATTAGAATACCTTTGTATAAGTTACAGAATTGGTATACCTTTGTATAGGTGCCAGGATTCATACGAGTTTTTACTCTATGCAATACCCTCAAATATGTGTTTTGCTCTAAAATCACCGCGCCTTTCAGACAGTGGCCTCAATCCGATTATCTCTGAAATCTTATTTTCATTTAACAGCCCTAAGGCACGAGTGTGGGGATGATTCTGTTATCTATGTAATAGCTCTAATGCACTCAAAGTCGCGTCATTTAATTGCTCAGCAATTTTACTCAATTACGTGTCATATGTTTGCGTGGAATCCGTTGTGATATGGAATTACCTGATTTTTTTACATTTTTCCTCTGAGACAAATTCAGACTGGAAAAAACATTCATGAGTATTGCAATAAAGTTTGTATTTTAAACAATAGTACAACCTGTTAGCATGTGTATTGAAGTGTCACCTTGAAGGAATGCTCGAATTCCAACTGCTACTTCACAAAGTGTTAACATGTACTTGTTATAGCATGTACATATACAATTGTATTATTCCGACAAGATTGTTTTTGCTTGTGTTGCCACTGTGCCTCTTATTTCCACCATGTTTTTTCACAGTAATTTGTACACTAAAATAAAATAGCCATCTCCGTTCAGGGCTTGGTGTTGCAATGCCACATTCCCCAAATAATAAGTGGATAAACTCAATAATCCCAAATGAGATGCGGATATTTAATAGCCAAACACAGTGATTAGCGCGGTTGGCTGTGTACGATGCGAAAAAAGTTCAGCATTCATACATATATATAGAAAAACACAAAGCTATAGTGAAACGCAATGGTGTTATGCCTTTCATGCACAGCACGATGTAATACATCAAGGTTGTCACACTTAAAACAAAATGCATTATACATGACTCTAATATATCTCAATGGGGCCTCAGATTCTAAAAGGACAAAGCAAGAAATAAATCACAACGATCCCTGATACAGTTAAATAAATTCCATTAACACTATAATGAATCCATGTGACCTCAGATGGTTAAACAAAAGGCAGTAGTGATATTAAAGCTTATTAATACATAATGCAATGAAATGGGGGGGTGTCATAATTATATTTTGAAAAAAACCTCACCAGATGTATCGCACGAACACCGCAGTGCGATAGAAAACACGCAAGGTGCACACAATTTGGGGACTGACTCTCTTTGTGACGAGGCAATGGCACGCAGAGTGACGGTACCGACTTTACAGCAGTGTTAATGTTGTAATAGATTTTACCTTTTCAACTGGCACAAAAACTGACACCTTTATACAAGGCATCATGTTTGCAATAACCACAACACAAGCAGTCAAAATGCAAACAAAAAGAAAAAACTCTGATGATGATAATGATATGCACTGTCCTTGAAGTTTATTCGGTCCACACCTGAGACAGCTTTTCTTAGAGCCTAGTCTCCATTGGTGTTGGACCAGATGACGCAAAAAGGCGTATCATTATCATCAGAGTTGTTTCTTTTTTTTGCATTTTGACTGCTTGTGTTGTGGTTATTGCAAACATGATGCCTTGTATAAAGGTGTCAGTTTTTGTACCAGTTGAAAGGGTAAAAACCTATTACTATATTTTGCCACTGGTAAAGGAGGTCTCATAGTGTTATAGTTGTCGATGAAATCAAGTGACACAAATTTGTCAACAAAAGTGTTTTTAACTTCACTCGGCGATAACCACGAGCGGTCGAAGACAATCTGGCGGGACGATGAACGCAACGGAGCGCACGGAGGAGGGGGCCAAAGCGCGACAGTGACGAGGAGAAATCAGCGAGTCCTATTGAAGACAGAGACCAAGATCTACTCCGCCATGTTTCCCGCACCTCCAATTAGCACGGTCGGCTACGTACGGTGCGAAAGAGGTTCAACGTAAATACATGACAGAACATACTGCTGCAGTTGCTACAAGGATGCCCAAGCAATACAAGTGGGTATGTATGCATAGATAAACATTTATTGAGCTCACCGACTGGCTCACCTGATATTTTGGGGAGCGGCAAGGGGGGGGGGGGGAGAAATTGGGCAACGTCCCAAAAACGAGATGTTAACTATCTCGCCTGGTATACAGGAGGTTGTGGGTTCGATCTCAACCCTAACGCCTGTTGTATATTTGGACTATTTGTTTTTTTCGATAAAGTCACATAGGTAAAAAGTTAAATTAAATAAATTAAAACAACTAAATTAAATCACGACGTTTCGGGCACAACACAAGCGTCCTTCTTCAGGTGGGGACGACGTAGTGAAAGCACAAACCACTTAAGTGTGTCAGACACACTTTAGCGGTTGTGCTTTCGCTACGAAACGTCGTGATTTAATTTAGTCGTTTTCATTTATTTTATTTTTTACCTACGTGACTTTACCGAAAAAAAACAAAGAGTATGAATCCTTGCAGTCACGAAAGCTTCAAATCTAGAATGTATATTTGGAGTTTGCGTGTCTCTCTCCTCGTGGTCGTGTGGATTTCTTTCTGAGCCCTCCGATTTTTCCCCTCCACATTTAGAAACGTGCGTTTGAGAGCATTTGGCTGCTACGAATTTCCACACGGGTGAGGCCACTTCGTTGAGCTATCATTTGTGGCCAGGTGAAATAAATAGTTAATGGTGAGCAGCAGTTAGTTAAAGGACATTCAATGACCAACACTAAAATTCGACAGGTTGCAAATAGACGAGGCCGAGGGTCGGCAACATGCGGCTTCGGAGTCCACGTGTGGCTCTTTATTCACCGCGTGCATTGCAGTTGCTGAAATAAAGATTTTTTTTGCTGAAATAAAAGATGGCTCTTCTTGCTATTTTGGTTACCGACCCCCTAAATTAACGCTGCATTACAGTTGAAGATCACACCTTACATCGCAAGGCCCTGCACAAACTTGGACATTGTAGTCTGTCAAATGGCCTGTTCTGAGACTTGATACGTGAACGGTTTTTCACGAGGAGACATCGAATATAAAAAATGTATATGGACGCAAACCGTATCAACTGCTCCGCAGAAGGGTGGTTGCCCAAAATGTCTGCATAGCTATGAGACAGAGACAATGTAACTGGCACTGGCCAAATATCCCAATGCTGAAAAAGAATACCCTCAAGCTTATCAATTTGGACTGCGCATAACAACATCACCCTCTGCTTCTGTGAAAGCTTGGCAGGACCCACCTGAACAAGAGCCATGAGACTCGGTGAGGCTTTTTTTTGCCAAAATTACCAGCTGTGATTGAATTATTCTCAATGGGGCCGATCTCAGAACCGATGTATGGAGGGTTGAGCGTGGTTCGTGACCAGCCGTGGATAAAAGGTGTTATCGGCTTGTGGCTGTGAGATGCCAGGTAAATGGGTGTGAGTCACAGCCAGATTGCATGTGCTCACCGTACTTACTCTCTGGAGGGTTGTGTGTGTGGATATTTTTGAGCGTTTTCCAAGTGTCCTTGCGTTGGGGTATTTTTCTGAATTCTCCAGTTTCTTCCCATGTGGTCCAACGATTATAGATGGTTTCGGCCAAACATCCCAACAGGACACCGTTCGGAACAAGAGCCTAAAGCCGCTGAGGCTTTCCCGCGTTAATGATTGAATTGTAATTATTCCGCATTACCATTAGGTATATAAAACACAAGAAAGAAATGGATGTCTAATCATGATTTGTCTAATATATTTTACTCATAATGTATAGCTGTGACTGAATTACCCTCTGAAAATCCACGATACATTTCATGATAATCATAATAACTGGCACAAAACATGCCAATTAGTTACTACTTCAGCACACCACAACATGTACAATTTCCGTATGACGTTTCACTGATGATTTACAACCAGCTTCATCAAGAGATTCGCCAGAATTGTGAAATCTTCCCCTTGCGGATTATTGGCAGATCGCGACTGCTTCTGAAAGTGGATTGAAAATGCTTCGCGCACAGAAAACCGCGATCCATAGATAGTGGATGATGGTGCTAACAGAGAGCTGCTGGGGAAATGTGGAGGGATGGTTTGTATTTATTTGTTTTGAATTAGCACAGACCAGCTGTGCCAACAAGCCACAAATTTTGATTATTTTATTTTTTATTTTAGACTTGGATATCCATTGTAAAAACTGCAAACCAATGATTTAACACAGAGCCATACAGCTGATATGCACCATTTGGATCTTAGAAAAACTTGTCACCTTATGATTTGAGAAATGATTACTGATTAATTTAGCTGTCCAGACTTACCCTGAAATCTGCACATTTTTAATCCATTAAGATAATCGCGTGGCTAAGTCCTCCCGTAATCCGTGATACACTGTGTTGGCGCAAAAATGTTTGCGGATTATCAGTCTAACTGCCGCAGTACTGTACAGACATAGCCATGGATTATGGTCATCTCTGGTGCAGTTGTTTAAACATGTCTCCAAGATCTACATGTTGAACACATCTTTCTCCACAAATGCTGCCAAACAGTGATGTCCATGTGAACCTATTAAGTACTTTCTCACATATTCATAATGACGTCACCCTGCTGCTGCTCTATATAAGAATGGGAGACAGAGGAGAGCCTCACCATTCTGGCGAATTGCCGATGATGCTGTATGCAATTATCAGCGAAACGTCGTACTCAAATTGTAAATGTTGTGGTTTCACGCTTCAACACACCGGTGGGCTAAAGCAGTGAACTATTTGTCTTTTATTTTATTATGTTTTATTTTTATTATTTATAACTTCCCTTCTACGTGACTTTACCGAAATAACCAAGAAGATTCATTTATTAGGTATAGCCCTGTGAGCCATTTGACTCTTGAATCGGGTGCAACCGCAACAAACAAAACATGAAAAAAAAAACATCTTAAAGTGACTATGTGCAAACAGAAAATCCAAGAAAAGACAGCAAAATATTGCAGAAAAATCACTGTACACCAACCCTGTGCAAATATCCCAGCGGGATGCAAGTCAAACAACAACAACAACCACAAGACAACTTAGATTAAGGCCATCAGTCTAACTCTGTACTACAACAAACAAATACTACAACAAACAGACATGAAGCTTTGGGACTGCAGGAATCCATACTCTTTGGCTCTTTCGATAAAGTCACGTGGGTAGGAAAATAATAAAATAGATCACGACGTTTCGATCGCCACACAAGCAACCGTGTTCAGGTGCTCGTGTGGCGGTTGAAGCGTCGTGATCCATTATCATATTTCTACCCACGTGACTTTACCGAAAGAACCAAAGAGTATAGTTTGTTGACCTTCCCCACACCTCCAAATAGTACAGTTGGCTACCTATGGTGCAAAATAAGTTTAAAATACATATCTGCATACAATGGTCCAGTTGTAATTCTGGCTTATGCATGTGTTGCGTGCTACGAGGGTTGCGAATTGATTTGTTTCCAGCAAATGAAAATTAATGAACCTTGGGATTTGAACTGTCCCTTGAGTGCACTCCAATATGAATCCCCGATTTCAAGATTGAAATGCATCCCTCGGTCAGGGACCTGTGAGTCTCGAGTCAGCATTGTGGAAATGAGCAAAAGCGTCCTCAAGGACTGAGATCTCGTCTATCATACGAGTGGTGGAGATAGATCCCAGGCCTTCTCAAAAGAAACGGACTGGTATGCCAACAACAGCCGCAGGTTATCAGGACTTGTGATCACCAGTTTTCCCTGTGGTTATTGTATGGCGACAGTGGGGGATTTGTGGCACACCTTAGATTGCAAATTGTTTTTTCAGCAGTCTGATATTTGGGCGAGAGGGCTGTTTTAATGTGTAATTGGAAATTGTGAGGGAAATTGTGGTGCTTTTTCCCCATTGAGTAATAATGTCCATAACACATATTTCTATTTTTAAAACAATATAGTCACCTAATTTCCTTAAGTCAATTATAAGCACATGCACAATGTGATGCATTTATGACTTTTGCCCATTTCACTTTTTTTTCCTTGAACAGGCGTGCGTTCAATTTGAGTCATGCCGTTCTCATTAGCAGCTTGCGTCAGCTGTAAAAAAATGTGTTCCTGATTTGTGCGTCATTTGCATTCCTTTTATCAATGCCAATGAAAATGTTAAAGAAATGAACATGCTAATTATTAATTTACCGTCAAATTCTCATTAAAAGATTTTCATCCAAATTGCACCCTGGTTGTGTGCTCTCGTTGTCACGTCACGAGACTAAGTATCCTCAGGGATCTCTCGCACGGCAGTGCTCCCTCGTGTTATAGAATGGCCCACGGAAGCAGATGCACAGGGCTACCGCTTAAGGCCCCTTTTCCCAGAATTGTGGTTGGTTATGTTTAATCTTGACCCAAGGGAAGAGACTGGCCAATGGCATTTTCCCTCCTGCGTAATGACTGCTGGAGAAAAATCCCAGCAATCAACGATGTTAATATGCTCGAATACCAGATTTCAGGATCAACACAATAAACGAATCCATTTTTATTCAACCAGGCAAGGCCCACTGAGGTACATGGCTCTTTTCAGAAGCGACGTGACCACAAATGAGAGCCCAATGAAGTGGTTCATCCGTGTGGAAATTTGTAGCAACCAAATACTCTCAAATGCACGTTTCGAAGTGTGGAGGGAAAAACCAGAGGGCCAGAAAAAAATCCACACGACCACGAGGAGAACAATTTAGTGGCTTATCACGGGGAGAACATGCAAACTCCAAATATACAGGCATCAGGGTCTGGATCGAATCCACATCCTCCTGTATAACAGGCGAGGTAGTTAGCATCTCACTACCATGGCGAGATAGGGTAGTTTCTGGACTGACTTGATGTCTCCTTGTTGCTGTGCTCGTGTAAAAAATAGTACAGCTTGGATCTCCAGACACCCTGGCTACCTTCAGATGTGTTTAGGACACCGGAACAAAGCAATGGTTTTGCTCTTGTACCTGGGACAGTCTGATGCCCGGCACATAGTTGCTACTCAATTCAACGAGGCAGAAGATCCTCTTTAAACTTAAAAAATTAATGTCATCATCATTATCATTGTCGATTTGAAGTTTTCGTGACTGCAGGAATCCATACTCTGTGGTTCTTTCGGTAAAGTCACGTGGATAGAAAAAATTATTTTTAAAAAACACGACGTTTCGGTCGCAACACAAGCGTCCGTCTTCAGGTGAGAAAAATGATCTGCTGTTGTGCCTTTATATAGGCACGGGAGGGGGGGGGGAGGAGTTTGGCTGTAGGATTTCACAGAGGAGAGGGGGGAGGGTTTGTGGCGTGCTGGGACAGGTGGGGCTGGCACCGGGGGAAGAGGGGGAGGGTTTGTGGTGTGCATGGACGGGTGGGGCTGGAGAAATTAGCAAGTAAATGGACTTGAATTAGTAATCGGATAACAAGACACACGGGTGGGTGAGTGAAAATCACAGCGGTTAAAACTTGACGCGGTTTATCACATCCTTCCAATGATTGCTCAATCTGTATCCATCTTCTCGATTAAAGTTTTGTCTGTGTTTGTATATCTGGATGGCTTCGTGAACACATCTCTGATGGTGGCCCGAGGGTTTGCAGAGCACCTTGGTCTCGGAGAAAGCAATGTCGTGTGTGCCCACAGTGTTGAAGAAATTATCCACCACCGCCAAAGGTGTTGAGACACGTCGCTTCGTGTCACCAATGTAACAGCTGCCGCAGACACAACTCAGCTTATAGACACCAGGACATTGCATGTCAGGAATCGCATCCTTCACCGATGGGATCAAATCACGGATTTGTGTACTTTACTGAACCGAACTTGGATCTTGTGTTTGTTTAAGATTTTGACAATCCTTTTGGTAACCCTGCTATGTATGGCAAGGTAATGGTTTTGATTTGGTCCTCAGATGGTTCTCTACCCATGGTTGGGGATGCAGCTTTGCGGATTGTGTGGTCAGAATATCCATTCCTCCTGAGAGCCTGGTATACATGATCAAGCTCACTGCAACGGGCCCTATGGTGTAGTGTTTTGATGAGGGAATTCTTCTGGGCTGGATGGTGGTGGGAGTCAGGCTTTAGATAGGAATCCGTGTGGGTGGCTTTCCTATAGACAGTGTGTCCCAACGAGCCATCAGGTCTCTTCTCGATCAAAACATCCAGGAATGGTAGCTTGCCATCATTTTCCACTTCCATGGTGAATTTGATAGATGGGTGTATGGAATTGTTCTTACGGTGGAAGAGTGTGTTGGCTAAGCCCATCTCTTTGTGGGATGTAGTCTTAGGGGATTACCCCTTGGCATAGGAAAGTGGAATTTACATGACTGTCTTAGGGCAGCCAATATTTATGATCACCACCACATGCATATTTGAACAAAAAAAGCCCAGACAGTGATGACACTTGTCTTAAAAAACAGGAAACATGTACAAGAAACACAACGATGAAAATGCATTCATGATAAACAAAAATGTGGGCTAAATCGCGTGAATGTAAATGTGTCGTACGCCCACCTCCACCGAACGCAGCCAATTAACATGGTTGTCACGTGAACATTTATTACGACTTCAGCACACCGGTGTGTTACAATTCAGTACAGTTATGCATCCCTCGTTTAGCGCGGTAGATGTGTTCCTTAAAAAGCGCTAAGCGAAAAAATGTCCCCATAAATGTTGTAATGATAACGTTTAGTGAGATACGATGTACTACTACTACTACGCACATATGGTAAGATGGTTATGACAAATAACTGAGGGTACGCCGTTGCGTTACTCTATCATTCCACGTACCGCATCACTGCACTGCTCCGCCACGCAACCCAAGAAAGTAGTTCGTTATCGACCGCTCAGAAACCGCGTTATAAAGGTGCGTGTTCCACGTCATAATGGTGTGCATTCCGCGTCGTGAGAAAGTGTTCCCGGATGGAAGAACTGCGTTTGAACGAAAACGCGCTGTAGTGTGAACACACGGAGGAACGCGAAAACTTACCGTACGACATTTACGTTGCCGATAACAACCAGCACCACCAGGCATTTCCCAGAAATGCGAAGGCGTCGTCCGTTGTGGGTCTTAAAATAACGCAGTCGGTCCAATCGGCATCCGCTCAGCGCTCGCCGCCGAGCCGTGCATCGTACCTTTGTGCTTTTTGGAGCCGTCCCGCTTCGGGGCATCGCACGATGACGATGACGGGCTGGGTTGGCCTTGGTAAGCCATGCCGTAGTCGGACGAGGAAGGGAAGAGCTGGCCATGCCTCCATAGTCGTCGATGTCATCGTCCTCGGGCGGGCGCTTGATGGGTGGAGCGTGAGTCAGGCAGCCGCGGCTACTCATCGCCACCGCTCCTGAAAGCAGGAAGGACAGTCGGCAGTGCAGCACCGCGCCATTACTCAACTACCTTATAGGGCGGCAGCCTGGGGACTGAGTAGCCACTAGCTTTGTGGGGCAGATCTCTTTGAAGCCCGCCTTGTTTTAAAACGTTATAATAATTTCATTGCGGTGCCTCTCAAGTCTTCGTGCAACTCCAAAAATGTGTTAAAATGTTTGCGGAGTTGGGATTTTTACTATGGGAGTTGCCACAAACTGCGGGAAGGGTCATACATTTGAGGATTTGCGGATGTTTGGAATTTCATCGTACCCTACCAAAGTGACTCGTTACAGAATAAGAGGCAATGCAAATGGTGAGAATTAAATAAGGTATTTTCTTCACCTCGCCATGTAACACCTGTAAAGCACAACTGCATAAATAAAATGGGGATTAAAGATAAAAACTGGTACATGCAACCCACGTATTCTCCCCCGCTTAACAAGTGCTCTTACTTTTGAACGATGTATGGAGCCAACCAGCAGAGCGTACTCTTGTGTGTGTAGGGAGACAAGATACGCAATGGCACTTACTTGACTCTTATGTGGAATACTGAATTGTTTGCCCTGGCTATAAGAAGCCAATTTGCACCCATTTTCAGTCGTGCATTACACAATTCACAAAAACAAGCAAAAAGGCTATTTAAATTAGCCATTACACAATTCTCCCTTTGACAATTTGGCTTTACCAATTTTCGGCTGGGGTAAAATTACCAATGTTCCCAGTCTGTTAAATGTACCGTCTCTCAAAAGCACTTTGGTTATTTCTTTATTTTTATCAGGGACAAAAAGGAGAGGGGGGGTGGAAGAAACACTTTTAGACATTCAACCTGCTCGTTTTAACATAGTTGGTGCTTTTAAAACTGGAAGATGCATGTCAAAGATACAACGCGTATTTGAACACGGTCCGTCAGTCGGTATAGACATTGTGCGTGAGTGCATCATCAGTATACGGACAGCCTGATCTGATGAGTGCAATGTCAATCTACCCTCCAGCTCTTCGCTCGTGCCAGTTTCACCCATCTGTATTATGTGCGCCTAAAGCTGTTGCGATTGCCAGTAAATGCGGCGGCAAGCGGTCATAAAACTGTAAATTAGGTCACGGATATAATTCACTGCCAAACAAATCGCCAAGCATACACTAGGAAATGTTAACGCTAATTAAGCCTTAGATAGCTTTGCATGCCATTTACTGAAACTAAAGTTACACCGAGTTCCCATTTATGTACGGGGATGATTCAATTTGCAGCCCAGGATACCCACTGATATGTATATGTGCATGCACATGATGTGTGTGCTCTTATTCACTTGCATGCAAATCAATGAGGCCGGCCAGAACAGGGCAGCTGGGTTAGACCGCATGGATGTTTCCCCACCCCACTACCTTCAAGATCTTCGATGATCTGCTTTAGTTTGGCCGATTCAGTTGGAAGGAATTTACACTGAATGTTAAGAATGTTAAATATGTTACGGAGCCACTGAACCACTTAAGGTTATTGAAAATATAAAACAAATACATAAAATTAAACGCATGCTAGGAGCTAATACAGTGAGTACCTGTCACGTACATAACCTTTGCAGAGCATGAAACGTGCAGGATGACAGTAAAAAAAAACATATTGGTCACTTAAATTTTCTGATGTGTGTTTTCATGCGCACAGGCTACGGCATTTGTTTTACACTGGCACTCAGAATGCGTGCATAATTCACGCACACTACTCAGTACTGCATAAAAAAAGATGATGATAAATGCCCTTGAATTGTAATAGCATATAACTGTCCTTGAATTGCAACAGCAAATTCAATGCAAAATTTTCCATAAGGCTACAATGGCATCAAATGTACTCAAAGGAACCGATGAATAACCACCGATCTCAACTGCTACTTAATATAAAATGCATCATGAATATACAGACAGCCAGACCTGATGAGTGACAACAGCAATGGAAATGTTAAAGAGCTGCACAGCTTACCTGCCATAGCCTGCACTTCAACTGCCTTGCTCATCATGGTCCATATATACAAAGAGATCCCTCTGCAAAGGCAAAACATTCAACAAAAATATCACTTTTCAAATGCGGAGCATTACTTCACAATGCCAACGGTTGCACCATCAGAGCTGTCAACCCCACTGCCATTTTCAGAACCGAAGCCAAGCTGCCGCACAGAGAATTAATTCTCGCAGTATTCTGGCAACAGCCCGTGACACCGAGAAGCAGCTTCGACAAGCACTCACGTTGCAGAGTACATTCCATTCCCTTCGTTTGGTATTCCAGGAAACAGAATGTACTCACTAACGCAGGGTTCATCATCTCAACTCAGTTACCAAATATGCCCATAGCAAAAAAGACAAAGATCCCCCCCTTCCCCCGTATAGCCAAAGCATAGTGCTGTTAGCGAGTAGCACCTACGAAGGCCGGAACGGTAATCGTCACTGGTGTTGGCCGTGAGCGGGAATCGAACTCGGGTCGCTGGGTTCGTTGCACAGCGCACCACTCACTACACCGCCACTCCCCACCACAGCACAAAAAAAAGACAAAGATGTACCGTATAGCCTAAACAGACTGTTGGGGCAAGTGCTGTTAGCGAGCACTATGAAGGCCGAAACGGTACACGAGGGGGTTGGTGGCCAGCAACCACGCCCGACCGCCTTTGTCTCACAAGTGCCGATGTTTACACACAGTACCAGGTACTCGTTTGAGGCTGAGTCAACCTAGGGGAGGCCAGGACCGGTTCAAATCATTGTCACCGGTGTTGGCAGTGAGCAGGAATCAAACTCGGGTCGCCGGATTCATCGCGTAATGCGCTAACCGCTACACCCCCGCTCCCTAGCACACACACACAGTTACACATTTACAGAGTAAATGCTTGAAAACATCTTTATGTTCGCTTTTGCCAAAAGGCTCCGGATTCGTCCGTCTCCTTAAAGTGCAGCACCGTAAATATTTGTCTTGAAAGCATACTGCGGCTGCTCACAGCAAACAAAAAAGAAATGGAAAGCCAGTCAATTAAGGCAGAGTATGTTTGTCTCTGCTACAAGGTGAAACGATTAACCGCACTTTAATATTCAAGTATGTCAGTTTACTGAGAATTGCAAGATGCGGTTTTTGGTTTCAGGTTGCTTTGTAGAATGTCCATGCGAGAGGTTTGAAAGACAACGATTTTGGGATAATTTTCCACGTGCATATATTACACGCATTTATTTTTAATACTGATGATCAATTATATACACAATGAATTTCATGTACACGTTCTGGACAGTGTTATGCAAGTTGAAACCTAATCAATTGCGTTGCAGAACATTTCTATGAAATGGACCATATTGGTAAATTCATAATACTTATTGGCTATAAACACAATATTTAGAATTTAGCGATGTACATTTCCAAACGGTGAGATGCTTTGCATAGAATCCAAGTATGTAGCCCATCCTTTATGCATTTTCAATTGGATAAAATCGATGAATATGAACAGATCTTTTGTGGTGCACTATAAAGGTTTGAATACTGGAAATGCAATTATTAATCTTGTCCTCAAATGCACCCAAAACAACATCCATACGAGGCAGTGTAATGTGGCACGAGAGCCCTTTAACTGCCTACAATTGACCCTCATCATCATCATGAGCCATGCCCAATCCGCCGCTGGATGAAGGCCTCCCTTGCCGCTGCCACCCCTCCCCATGATCCCGCGATCCAACGATCCACTCAGCACCTGCACACGAACTGATCTCATCGCTGCAGCTCTTCTCTGGACAGCCTCATGGACGCGTTTCTTTCCTTTGGCTGCCACTCGTATTATTCTTGATCATCAGCCAACGTCCCTTTCAGTGCAGGGTCCTGTCTCGGCCTGATTTTTTCTTAATCGGTTGAATGAAGTCATCGATCTGCATGTGTTTTATAAATCCATATGTCCCTCCCCCTCTGTCTCGCAGTGTAATTCCAAACACGCCTCTGCGCACTTTTCCGTTTTTGTTTGAATTCTTTAGCTAATGACCACGTTTCCTGAACCATGTGTCACAGCCGATGGTACACGTCGATTAAAAATGTAGCGACCAAAATTTTGGAGACAAAACTTATCCTCGCTTTTTACTGCTGCGAGTGCGTCGGCAACACTTTAGTAGTGGAGGCGCTTTAATTCCCCTTCCCATAGTCCTTGTGTGCTCACAAACCAAGTGATGCGTGTGGTATCGATCACGAGCATCACGACAGGGTTATATTTTACCCACGGCTGAGACCCTGGATTCGAAGCCAAGCAGGTACACAAAAGTTAAGCAAAGCTCCAGAGTGCAGTGAATGTAATGGTCCTAGATTTGAAGCTTTCGTGACTGCAAGGATTCATACTCTTAGTTTTTTTTCCGGTAAAGTCACGTAGGTGAAAAAAAATGAATGCATTTAGTTATGAATTTAGCTATTTTCACTTATTATAATTTTATTTTATTATTATTATTATTTTACCAACGTGACTTTACCAAAAAAACCCTAGGAGAATGTAATGGTCACTAATCGGTCAGAGATATTAATGTAAAAAACCCTATATAATTGTACGCATGCTCATCATCAGCAGCCATGATCCATCAACTGCTGTAGGAAGTCCCCCCCCCCCCAAAGCTAGTCTCATCTATGAGGCACAACAATTCACCGAGCTCTTAAACTCAAGCTGATTTATTTGCTCCATCTCCGTGATAGACATATCTTGGAAAACTGAATTTAAATAACGAAACTTGGCAATATACTACCAACGCAACTTAAGAAGAATGTTATTTTGTTCAATTAATATATCACGTGATAAAACGCATATCGGGAGCATGGACATTGATGAAGGAAATGGAACCGAAGCTGTCAAGTGCAAATTGAAACATGTAGAAAGCGTGTGCTTGGATTCACACAGAGGGCCGGCCAAGAGGAACACGTGGGTCAGAGAACATTCGGAAGTTAGAGATCTCATATCGGCACACCCTGCCAAATAAAAATGCAGATTATGTTAACGTTTGGCATCCGATAATGCAAAATGCAACAAATATTTCTCTAAATATTGATGTTCTCTCTTCGTGAGAAAGATAAGAGGAATATTTGTTATATTCCCCTGCTCCCTCATTGTTTTCCCTTGACATTACTCCAATGTGTTTTGTTATTGAACATTGTATGGAAAGTTTAGATAAAATGTTTCATCATGTTTAGACAAAAGGTATGTACAACGGTTCGCTACGTAGGTTCCGCGAAAGAAATTCAACATACCTACAAATGACGTTATTTAGAAGTAAATACATTAAACAATAAACGGTTGAGAAGCACATTACTTATAAAGAACATATTCACAGACCTGAATAAAAATGTAAGTGACACTTTGTGCATATTTAAAATTATTATAGATGTTTATTTTTAATAACAGGAACATTCAAATAATGAATTTTATATATATATTTGTTTTACGTGATAAAAGATCAATACTTTTATTTGTATTCTCCTGAAATCCTCCTGGTATGTATTCCACACCTGCCTTGCCAGGACACAATGGAGCTCCTAACAGCTAACCCCCTTGTGATCAATTGTAAACTTGTAGATTCAGATCCTGGAGTGGGGGCATGCTTTTTATCCCATCGACCGCTCTTTGGGTCAATACGAATGAGTGCTAACTTTTGCGAGAAGTCAAGAGTGGTTGGTTGTCAAGTGGAGGAAATGGTCTAGCCACGCAAAAGTGGAATTTACAAGACTGGGTCACAGTGTGCGTGCGTGCTTTGGAGAGACAGGCACCACGACACGCTCGATGGAGCCGGGTTTAGTGGTGGGGGGGAGACACTTTGACTCGTCCACCACTGACAGAGTTACACGATTTTTATAGGGACATTATTTAGACGGCTTTCACCTCAACGAAAACGACTCGTTGCAAAAGAGACACACGATGCCACGAAGATGCAATGATACACCACGTGAAGTGAAATTCCACTTGTACGGCAAAACACAATTTATATTGATGTAGATGGCCTCATTTAAATGGAAGCCAGACAGATCAAATGTCAACGGATATATATTTTTAATTCGACTGCAGCCGTGGCACACACACACACACGAATACACCTTGGTGCCCTTTAGCAGCTGACGTCAATCTTGCCCTCATGTCACGGCTGGAAGGCTACGGGCTCCACTGCACCAAACAGTGGCTAACATCGTGTCCCGTCTCGAGGCTGCATTGATTTCCCCGTGCCGTGTCTGTACAAACTGCTCCCGTACGAGCAATACACTCAATGCCTAACAGCAATGCATATGTGAATGCATTGCCGTACATTATAGAGCCGACCCTTCTCCGCAAACTGCTGAGGCCAGGTGCTGCCGTGATAATAAAAAATTAACCCGTAAAAACAAAGTTTTTCACTATAAATGCTTTATATGCGTGGCGGCTAGAGTCCTCTCGTCCTCTGGCTTGAGATGGCTGCCACCTATGGGTCAGATGATTGCATGCAACCATTAAGCAATTGGTAATTAAATATAATATTTTTGTCCTAAAAAGTGTAAAATTTTGGAAAAAAATTTCAAGAAAAGTAATTGTCACGCACAACGAGTCTGTGTGGAAAATGTCAGCTCGATTGGATCACGGGAAGTGGGTTAAAAAACGACCGAAAGATTTGCACGGTCGTAAGCGCGCAAGCAAGCAAGCAAGTGAACTTAATATAAAGGATTTAAAAAGAACACGATCGAAGAGTGTCAAGCAAGCTCGGGGCAGCGAGAACCCACTTTGAAAAACCGCCACCGGGTTGGCGTCGAAACAAGTCCAGAAGCACCCGCCGCGACGTGGACAAGATTCAGAAATTTGTTTTGGAAGCCGTCGGCATCCTCGAGCAACGCCAAGCAGAAAAGCGCTCCAGCCAGCAGCACTGCGGAAGCTGGAAGACGTGCCGCGCGCCGGCGGTGTTATTCACAGCGGCGTGCCAAGGGTCAGCCCATTAGTGGCCCGTGTTGTACGCGAGGGCACAAAGCCCTCAAGGAAAAACTTGGCGGGCGAACCAGAAGCATTCCGCACCCGCGAAGGATAGGTTCGTGCAGACGTAGAATGGCGTACGATCTTGCCAGTTGTTTTTGCACGAGAGAGGTTAGATGAAGATTTGAATGCAAGAGCTCATCTTCTTGGTTCTTTCGGTAAAGTCACGTAGAATGAAAATAATACAATTTCATATTATTTTATTATGTTTTATTTCTATTATGTTTTATTTTTATTATTTTATTATTTCCATTCTACGTGACTTTACCGAAAGAACCAAGAGATGAATCCCTGCAGTCACGAAAGCTTTAAATCGAAATTTAATGCAAGAGCTGTCCATGTAACAATGTTGTCGCCCTTAGGAGTAGTAGGAGGCTTGTCTTCATCACAGATTTAGTATGCAGATGAGACTGACCTGTCTTGAAAAAGATCCGTCTTCCAACTCACTATTGGCCGAAATAATTTCTAAGTATTCCTTTAAAATTGTCACGCATGTAGCATTCACTCGCCTTGGAAGAGAGAGAACGACTCGGAGGTGCGAGGAACCACAGAAAAGCGGGAAGGCAGCCACGCGGTGAGCTGGCACCAACGTTCGCCCAAGCTCTGCAGTCCTCTATATATGAAGGTGTCATACGGACAATTCATGAGTATTTACACGTGGGAAAACACTCTATCCCATTAATTTTTGCCGGACTGCCTTCTCCTGGCAAGCCAGGGTATGACGACCACCGCCTCGATTTCCGCGGTAAGGGAGTTTTACGACATTTGTGCGGTTCACCAATCCTCGACCTCCACAATATGGGTTCACACGCAAGCACGCACCACCGACCAATCAGCCGGCTAAGCTGCGGATGCTCCTGGATAAAAATGTAAGAGGAAGGAACATCTCGCCAGATTGGCATGCTTACCACCTTGCCTACACTTTGCGCTCCTATCGCGACTTTTGTATTGTTTGTTGCTGTATCTTCCCAACCCGCCACTACTGGACACCTGTGAAAAATAGATTTATTTAGCTCATACTTAATTTGGAACTTTCGTGACTGCAGGAATTACTCTTTGGTTCTTTCGGTAAAGTCAGGTATAAAAAGAAAATAATACATTAAAATACTAGCATACGACGTTTCGATTGAAACACAAGCAATCATCATCAGTATAAATGAAATAGAAACAAATCTAGTATACTTAGAAATGTAATGTAATACAACCGAGAGTCGGATAACATAACAGTCAACACCCTACCTGGTTGATTACGTTCTTCCTGAGAATGCTAAATTTGAGAGATTCCTCCTGCAGCATGAACAATGATTGTGATTCAATGCCGGAGCAACGCTATCAATCGCCTTGAACCGACTCGTGTGGGAAATCTGAAGAAGCCGAAAAACCTCAAGGGCGTTAGTGAGGGCAGCGTTTGCCTCCCAGCAACTATGGCCAGGTGAGGGTGTGGTTTGCTCGTGGACTGGCTGACTTTCAAAGAACAATTCTTCAAGCGTCACGTGGCAGCTGCACAGAAGACCGTGTCCCAATGGGCGTGTTTCCAAAGCGAGTGGTGCTTCTGGCTGTAAATGTCTCTGAACGTTTGACCTGAGAAACAGTCAAGAATTATTTTTTTAACCGTTTCCCATTCGGAGGCATCCGCAAGTTGCAGGGTGGGTCCCATTCACCGCTGAATCTCGGAAGGCGCGAGACCGATTCAGCGTTCATTTTATTTAGAGAGACGCAGAGCGGCGCTTTTTGAAACAAATTTTACATCACCGCGGAGAACTCAAATGACGCGCCTGCACTCCATGATAGCTGGCGCTAAACTGTGTTTTTATCTTATGATGCACACGTATGTCATCGGAATGGGAAAGAGTTAACAAGCATTGATGAGAATCAAACCCGAGTCCAATGCTTCAGGAGAGTATCAACTGAAAATAAGATGGACCAACTATTACATGCCATGTTAATTTCACTGTAAATGTTGCTCATGTAAGTGTGGCCTTTGCAAAAAAAAAAAGTTATTTTATGACAGAATTCCAAAATGACCTTTTCAGGTTTCAAATACATGTGCTAAAGACGAAAACAGCTCAATTAAATGTCCTTTGCTTATACTTGTTCACATTACACCTTAATAAGTAAAAATAAAATCACAACATCATAGACTCAAAGAATCCCTGATGATAACCGACGGGACTATTTAACAGCCACTGTCATAAACATGAACTAAAGTTCTCCTGGGAGATCAAATTAGATACAGTAATTAAGGCTCTATTCTCAGTCTGCAGCACACATCCTAATAGGTTCATAAATTGTAATCCAGTGGGACAAACGTTAAAAATATCACAAGGCTCCTGGAAGGAATACTATAAACATACTAGTACAGCAAGCGAGCTGAGCCAAAGCTTCTCCCCACCAGCTGGACACAAAAAGGGCCTTTGGTTGGTGACCACTTCTGTTGGTGGCCTTGAGCCAGTGACTGGACACGTGCCCATCACAGAACTCGCCCATTCATAGCACAGCCAATCAGAACCTCTCACCAATCGGTATTAATTTTATGAACCTTTGAGGGTGATGATGGGCCGAGCCAACGCCCTGACCAGAAATCTTGAACTCGCATAACCAAAGTCGGAGCAATGGCAGACTCCAATGAAAGAACAAATAGCGATGGAGATGAAAACCCATCGCCAAGTGATAAAATATTAATATGGCACGGGATTTTCATACTTGTGAACTTGTTTATGTTAATCCACACGAAGAAGGCGATGCCCTTTAAAACAAACTTGAGATGTTAAGATAAAAACCAACGTAGCAGGTAACATCCGAACAAAATAGTCAAACGATTAATTAAACCAAACGGATAGGGACCGCGGATCACCGAGCCATACAAAATGTACTGGGGGAGCTCATGTTTGAAATCCCTCATCTACGAAGTTTGCAAAGGACCATTCTGAATAAATAGCATCCTTGTGTTCTAAAATCCCGGGAGGGTCTTAAGTCCCCTTGTGGACGTCAAAAAGCCGTGAATGCAAAGCTACTTGGCGCGCATTTTCGCCGTGTTTCGATGGGAGGTGTTGTCACTGCCGACCTCCACAAACCGGTTACTGTGCACGAAACGTCCACATGGCACAGGCCTCTGGACGTGACCACACGTGTGGTTCCGTCGCCCGACTTCACAGGTACACGCTTCTCTCAACCCAGGAGAGGGCAAGACTCGTCTTGAGGCTTGGAATGCAACTTACCTGTACAGTTCATGCCTTGAGATAAAGGCAAAGATATACCCCCCCCCCCTTCCAGTATAGCGTGTAACAGACTGCAGGGGCAAGTGCTGTTAAGCGAGCACCTCTGAAGGCCGGCACGGCACACGAGGGGGTGGGTGGTCAACACCACGCCCGGCCGCCTTTGTCTCCCCTAGCGGTAATGGTTACATATCGCAACCAGGTATTGATTTTTTTACGTCGAGTCGACCTAGGGGAGGACCAGGACCAATTCGGATAATCGTCGCAGGTATTGGCCAGGAGCAGGAATCGAACTCAGAGGGTTGGGTTCGTAGCGCAGCACGGTAACCGTTGCACTACCGCTCCCCACATGCCTTTAGATACCCACATGCACACAGATTCAATTTGCATTCCTAGGCTATGCATGTACTGTACATGCCATGCACGTATGTCAGGATTGCTGTGGGTCATGCCTGTGGAGTAGGGTATGGTTTGCTGACCTGTACGTTGCCTAGACATCTGGCACAATCATTTTTTTTAAAACGGCAGTGAGCGTTTCACATAGCCCCAGTCACATGGGCGGGGGCATGGTCGAGTGGTAACGTCTGTCACTTGTTGCAGATGTTCGCGGCTTGAACCCAGCGGCCGCCCTGGTTATACCCGCGGGCACATTAACCATGAATACGCACCGTCTGCCTGACAGTGGACGTTAAAGATCCCGTGTCTGTCAAGTGCTCGCTGAGCTGCATTGGCTTATAATTGCCGAACGAACACATTACACGCACCTTTACATCATCCGCACCTAGTTTACACAACAAAGGCTCATTCCTAACAGGTGCTTCAGCCGCACCGAACCTCACAATAATAATATTCAGAGCCTACCTTGGCTCCTCCCACCCTCAACTAGTATATATAGAAGGACTGTTTTCTTGGAATTTCTCTCACTTGATACAGCTGCCGTGCTGTGACGGTTCCACCTGAAGACGGAAGCTTGTGTTGCCTCCGAAACGTCGTGATTTTTATTTTATTTTACTTTTATTAATTTACATTTTTACCTACGTGACTTTACCGAAAAAACCTAAGAATACACATTATACGCGTTCTTCATTGCAAGGCCCGCGGGCCGCTGCCACCCCTGGTGGCCTTTAGTGTGGCCTCCTTTAGTGTGGCCCCCGATAATACACACAAATATGAAAAAAACCCATCATGCTGTCAAACCCAATGGTTTCAAATGTGTGGCGGCTCTCACACGGATGCCTTATCAGCGAAAGTGAAAATGAGTGAATAACACTGCATTATATGGTCACACTCATTACATACAAAGTGCTATCCACAAATGAACCACAATACCGTAATGATCTGCTCAAGGAGCGTAAACCATCACGCGAACTCCGGTCACCCTCGCAGCAGAAGCGGCTTTTGGCTCTCCATCGAACAAAGACGGTCACTGCATCGTGCGCTTTCAGGTGGGAACGCTCTTTCTTCTGATATTAGGAAGACACTGGAGATATGCACTTTTAAATCTACATTTAAAAGAATTTCTTTACATCTGCTTTTTGTGTTTAGTTTATTGTCCTTCCCACGCACCTCGAATCAGTCACGGTTGTCTAAGTACGGTGCAAAAGAAGTTCAAAGTAGGTACATACATACGTGACATCATTTATAACAGTATGCCGTTTGTGTACAAGCGTCAACAAGGTCCAAATTTGAAAAATGACCCGTAAATTACTCAATTCGATCTACACAGCAATCACTGGGACTTCAGTGAGGTTTTTCCTGGATAAACATGCATAACAATAAATCATACGCAAGACTGCATGGATATAAAGACTCTGCCAGAGGTCTTTTGTTTTCAAAAGATCGATTCTCATGCACAGTGCTATGCAATTAATTACAACAGGTTTAATTAAGCACATCTGGCCAACGGTTTGACCCCGTGAATGATTTTTCACGCAATTAAAAAAAAAACTCATTATACTTCGGTTGCACCAACGCATATTAACTTTCGGTATTCATTCCTAAAAATGTCAAATGCCAATGACACATTGGGACCCCACTGAGTCCATCGTCTGACACTGAAGACCCTATTGCTTCACACCACAATATTTGCTGCAAAGGGCACGTGCGCCGAAATATTGAGATCTTCATAACCTCTCAGCGACAGTAAAAAAAAAAATGTGTTTTTTTATTCACCCCGTATTTTATTAAAAAAATTTTTATAATGTCATGCCAAGTCCAGTATCAATTTAATATAAAACTTACTGCAGTTGTATTTTAAATCAATTACATTAGTTTCCTTTAGAGCAATGTTACAAATATAAAACTACATATTATACTCTGTGGGTCTTTCGGTAAAGTCACGTGGATAGAAAAATATATATTTTTTAATTCACGACGTTTCGATCACAACACAAGCAATCGTCCTCAGGTGAAAAAATATAGCAAGAGAGCAGGGTGTTATATAGGCCTGAGATGGGTGCAGCCCAAGGGTGAGTGGGCGGGGTTAGAGAGGGAAGATAGAGGGCACCCCAAAGCTGTTGGGCTGGCCGTTGTATCGTGAGAGATTAGCATGTCAATGTAGCCACCGCCACATCGAGGAATGCAACTCAGAGAGTTGGAAATCACTGCTAACATGGGCAGGTAGGATGGAAACATCAGAGCCAGTTATGACTTAAACTGGTTAATAACGTCCTTCCAATGATTGCTCAGTTTGTATCCATCTTCTCGGTTGAAATTTTGTCCGTTTATATATCTGGATGGCTTCATGAACGAATCTTAGTTGATAGCCGGTAGGTTTGCAGAGTACCTTCGTCTTGGAGAAATACATTTCGTGTGTCCACAGTGTTAAAACAATGATCAGCCACGGCCGAGGTATTGGTCCTACCGTGTTTCGATCCGCCTTGTGTTCACGAACACGGTCCGAGACATGTCGCTTAGTTTCCCCAATGTAACTACTGCCGCAGCCACAGCTTAGTTTGTAGACACCGGGGTATTGCATGTCAGGAATCACATCCTTAAAAAGCTAGATGTTAACAAGACTGTTATCAATCAGAGTAACAGCACAATCTCCTACAGCCTAAAATCGGTACTCACTAGGGAGCTGAATTTAGCTGTCACCCCCAAACACATCCCAGTGGATGATACAATTGCCCAGGTAGATGTAGCCTCAAAGGCTTGGGACACATCCGGACAGACGTGGCAAGATCTGAAATTGCCACCATCCTTAAAAATGCTAAAAAATACATAAGTAACATCAGCAAAGACGAGCGCTCTGAACTCGCCCAATTGAAAAGAGAGGATATAGTCATCCTCTCAGCCAACACGGGCAATGCTACATCATGGATAAAGCCACATATAACAACAAAATCCAGGACCTTCTTAATGATGGCAGTTACACCAAAATCAACAAAAATCCACCAAGAGAAGCAGTTCCAGCCATCGCATTAGGGGTGAGTTAATGAAATGTTTGACCAAATATAACGGGCACATTTTTTAGTTGATAATTTTGTATGGCTCGCGAATAATGTTATAAATATTCAAATGGCCCTTGCAGAAAAAGGTTCCCCCCGCCCCTGCTTTAGTGGCTACGTTGACTTGGCAATGATATCATCCACTCAATGATATCATCCACTGGATGTGTTTAGGGGTGACTGTGAAATTCAACCCTTTAGCTAGTACCGATTGTAGGCTGTCGGAAATTGGGCTGTTACTCTGATTGATGACAATCTTATCAACGTCTAACTTTTTAATGTGTGGCTCTGGCTTCTTCTTAGACAGGAGGCTGAACTTGGAAATCAGGTTCTCTTCGCATTTAGCTGACATCGAGGCGGCTGAAGATGTTGTCATGTTATCTGCATGTTCCCAATCAGATGTAGATATTTTTTCTGTCAATGTTAAGTGTGATTGCAAGAGAGTCTTGTCTAAATTATCTAGTTCGAATCGGAGCAATCTCATTCTCTCTGAGATCAGGGCACAGCCGGCCCTGAACAAGATCTGTTTAGCATTAGGAGAAGTGACAGCAGCAGATGTGAGTGTAAAGGCGATCAGTATTACCTTGGTGTCGTGGCATCTCTTCAGAAAAGTGAGCGAGACTCGATCATGTGAGCCTTCTTGTCTCGAAGTTTGTTAAAAGATCTAATAGTTGTGTGGAAACCCTCCCTGTAGAGGCAGGAAGAGTTTACACACAATTTATTACGGAAACCAAATGATAGTCCTATAATATTGGTTTTTTTTGTTGGGTTAGATCGCGTAAATATAAATGCGTCGTGTTTAATGACACATTTATATTTAAGCGATATAATAATAATAAAACGAAATTATGGATATTGGTCGTGAAAGCCTACTACGTGTTAAACTGACAGTCCTATACAATGCATTTGCATGATGTCAAAGGCGCTCACAGTCAGTGCTGCTAGACTCAATGGAAGGTCACTCACTTTCGTAATGCACATAGCGGCGTTATTTAATTTTAAATTAAGGTACACTCATCAGTTTCAAATAACGTATCAGCTTTATGATGCAGCCATTACTTTTCATTGTAATTTCAAGTTTCAGTTTCTGTTGATTTTTGTGGTTCAGTTCCTTCTTCCGTGGATGAAACGTCACAGTTCCCCTTCTCTCAGGGCACCCCCACCCCCCACCTTTGTGATTTGAGACGTGGCAGTAAATGCCTCCCTGCGCCTCCCACGAGAGCCTACAGGCAGTTCGAGGCTTTGGCAATCAACTTACATTACACTTCACAGTGCTTATTACCGTGACACACGACGTTGACAAAGTCTCAGAAGATATATATCTAAACGATATACATGCTTTCCTCTTGGTTCTTTCGATAAAGTCACGTAGAAGGGAAGTAATAAAATAATAAAAATAAAACATTATAAAATAATATAAT
>NW_024705175.1:25698-65130 GCF_018977255.1 Callorhinchus milii
CGTTACCCCGATTACGCGTGAAGGTAATGCACCCAAGGCCAATGTACGGCGATTAATCTTGTGCATAGCGTACCCAATAGAAAGTCTGCACTTACAGACTCAAACACAACGGGTGGATGGGATCTCACTAACCGGAGCTTCACAAAATAGAGCCGGAGTCCAACAAGTTCTTTAGATATTTTCTAGTTCTGAGAAGCAGTGAGAGGTTTGGGACCCTAGATTAGAAACGGAATTCTGTCCGCCCCGGCTTCATTTGAGCCTCCTAAACACAAGGCTAGGCTGCAGGCGGGGTGATCTCAGCCTTACAGCGCCAGGATGAGCCAGGGAAGGTACTTTTGAATACCTCGACACGCTTAATGGAGAATCTGCCATTGGGAATGTACACGCTGTGCTCCGTAGGGATTGATTGCAGCACGGCTTAAGTGCGTCGAACTTAACAAGTGGTCGCACTCATAGCACAATCTGAGTCAATATTCATCAGCGCATACCTGACTTTCTATGATCCCCAACTTCAATGTGGATCTAGGTATCTTTTTGTATATCTCTTAAGTTGGCATAACGCAATGCATCCGGTTTCACGTATTCAAATCCACTCTTTTCTTTTCGGCAGCAGCGAACAGACCCAAGGACTAATGGTGGTGAGGGGACCCAGCGTCCAATACCTGTCTTATTATTTGAGCTTAACTGGAGTGGTCAGTCTCATGGCCTCAGAACACTGGGAGTAAATTGCAAAAATAAGGAGGACATATATGGTTTTCGTCACCATACGGGGCAGTGCAATCAACTTACACAGAAAAAATGTACAGTTACCGAAGAATCACTTAGGGCTTAATCCTTGAGCATGTCTTAACGCTTCTGTCGGTCTTCGGGCACACACCAATGGAAACGTTACCTACGTGCACTTCGTTTTGGTGACTATCTATTTAAACACCTACCGGCGATGAATGCGGCAACATTAAAGTAATGATAGCTGTTCCCGCGAACGAGACGGTCAGCAAACACACGCAAGGTGTGCCATCAACCAGTTAACGAATGTGGCGTTCCGGTTAATGCTAAACGTCGGGAGAGCCTGCCTAACCCACGACCGCATAGTTACGTCGTTCTTATACGGGGAAAATAGGAAAAAGATCGATATAAGATAAAGCAGATTTCATGCGTAGCCCATAAACTGCGACCCCTTATACCAAAGTACGGAGGGTTGTGCATAGAGGGGAACAAAGGCTTATGTAATCATATCGATGGTGAGCTGGTGACCCGACAGACTGCCAAACGTATTACAGCTTGGCCCGGGTTTCTTCAAAATTGTTTGAGCCGCACAGAGTTGCTGCCTGGCTTATCTGTACAAATTAGCTCAGAATGCGTCTTGACTGAATAGCAGACCTGGTATAATCCGAGTGCGGTTTGCCAGGGTAGTTCTGGTTGTTATCCAGGACATACAGTAAGACCAAGTCATGATTTGGTTTTCTTGATCCGCGTCTCTCCTAGGGCAGCGATCGTATTTTATATGAGTTCACCTGCTGGTCTATTTAACGGAAAGAGCGACGGCTACTAGTCCCCCCCCTCAATCTTTCTACCTCCTGACGTGGATTGTAACCGCTACACCGGGGAAGGATCCAGCGCGTTTTCAGTTCATAGGTCGATGTAATATGCTCGTCCTTTCACGTTGATCTATACCCGTGGTCATGGTGTACCTACTACAATATTGGGGGAGGCCGCAGTTCGTGCGAGATTGATGAATCCCAAAGCATAATGCGCTCGCCGTACTACATCTATACTGACGAATAATCAGTCTCGCAGACGAGAAGTCTTCTTATAGCAGAAGCTGGATGATACTATTAATTTGGCGTGTAAGCCGAATCGCGGAGTGATACAGCTTACCTGGTGCGCCGCGTTCACAGTGGATACTGTGCACAGTTGTTGGCTTAATATGAGGTTTTGTCTCTCTATGTGATTCAGTGCATCGGCACTGAGTCTGAAGGCCTTGCAGCCTGAGAGTCGTTTTAACTCGATCAGCCATGGCACAGAAGCCGCATCGTATGACAACTGATACTCCATGTATTGTTTCATCTGTCGGCTAGGGGAACATAAAGGGCTCAGTAAAAGGGAGTAGGAGCCCCGTGTAGATGACCCACCCTGGGATATGATCCGTTTGTCTATAGCCGTGTACCGACGTATATATTGTAAGTATCTATTGCACTAGCCATCTATAAAGGTTCTCCCTATCGAGGTGGTGGCACTGGATGTCACTGCACGGCAATGCGTACAATCACCTCCGTATCCTTTATGGCTCCTAAGGCTAGTAGAGAACAAGTGAGTCAGTATAACACCCACAAGGATTTAACCTACTACTGCGAGGCTTTAAATTCTTAGGCAGGGGACGCTGCTTCGTTAGCCGCCATGATTCGTCGAAAACCACACGCGTTAAGAACGTGCGAACTCAGGATGAGGACTCTGAGATGCAGCCGCGCAAGTTTAATACATTTCAATTCACCCTGCTATGGATAAACGATTTGCTCGCAGCGTGTATACTGCCCGTACTCACCTGCTACTGAGCTAGGCAGCGGGAAGTTGGTTACAAAAACATACTCTTTTGCAGTGTAATGCCCCAGGGATGCCACTCGTCCTTCGAGAAAATCGAAGTGGGTGCATGCTCCTCCGATCCTCACACTCCGTACGCCAGGATGTGCTCATCTAATGGTGTTATTCTGCACGGTGAGATACGAGTAAGTAAGACTCAGGGCCATCCTGAGCTACAAATTACGGCAGTTATTATGCCTGATCATCATCAGAACCTATTCACGGGGTACTTGCCATAAAGGAGTCTCCTTCTGTACTACAGAAATGGCATAAGCTAGGTGGCAACTCAGCTTCGAACATGCCTCTTACATAAACAGTAAAAGAGAGCACGGAACTGTCCATTCTATGAGACAGCGCACATTCCATGAAGATGTACCGGTCGGTGATTAAGACCCTACGCATATGGATGGTAAGGTACAGATCCGAGTGCTATTTGCCTGCTATCGGAAGAATGATGGACAGACAATGGGGTTGTCGGCGAGGGTGGCGATCTTTACGATCGATAAAGACGTAGGATATTGAGCCCGCTCCGCCATGCTCGGGTCGATGGCTTATGCGGGAGTAATCATCAGAGGACCCAGTGTATGGCTAGAATATGGCAGGGAACATAGGTCCGTTCAATCTGCGAGGGGGAAAGACGAGAACTGCGACTTGATGTATTGGAGTTAGATGGCCTATGCTGGTTATTTCCATACAGTCCTGGGTAAGGCCACATGGGTGTCGGTAATGACGTGAGTCCTGTCTCTTTCCGTGGGATCAAAGTGATAAGGCGCAAACAAAGAACCCCAAGAGTGCTGGTAACCATTCCTTACCGCACACTGAATAGATGCATCCATGCGGAATAGTATAAGGAATTATGCGCTAGTAGCTAAGCCGCAGTTCTCGCTACTAATTTGCACATAGGAGCCCGTCCGTCTCTGTTTCACCCTCATCATAGTGCGATGACGATCAGCATATTGCCTTAACAGCTATTGGAGATCTAAAGGGAGATCGCGAGAAGTAATCCACCGACTCACTGAAGTTGGGTGGAACGTTGCGAGGCTCTCGGAGGTTACACAAGTGATTATTGTGGTGAGGCGCTTGCAGGCTATTTGATAGTTAGGGAGCGTTGGATTACGTACGATGCTGGTTTGTATAGTATTGTAGAGAGAATACATGCAGCATGGTAGCTCGAAATACGCCGAAACTGTAGTGACAGTGATCTCTTTATGGACGCACAGAGTGTCAGCTTTCGAACGGCAAATAGTATACAACCGTTTAAGGACAAAAGGGCCAAGGTAACTCCGAAGTATTCAGCGTCCCTTAAATAAACTTCGTTCCAGAGTAGGAGGAAGTATGATTTCTGTCCGGCGCCAAGAGGTATTCTCCTCTGTGATGATGAAAGTTAGGGGTGCCTATACGAATTTTCCGCTAATTATGCGGTAGAACATGGCGGTATTTCCCAAGTTGAATAACCGGGTGTAGCTATTCATATGGAATCCGTGCTTGCAAGCGACCACCCTACTGAACCCCAAGTCCGATACGAGGCACAGAATTATTCTAAATTATTTGGAGAGCCGCCGTATAAGTTGGACTATATCTTAACAGCCCCAGGCGTCCAGGTCACCTAGTTAACGACAGATGAAAAATAGAGGTAGCAAGTTAACACAAATTATCGCAAAGGCGTGCGCCGCTGGCGTGCGATCCGCTAGTACTGTAGACACCGGGTGAGCAAGTGGTTCGCGTCAACAAGGATACAGTAACTTCGACCTGGTAAAGATTTTCGGCATAGATTGTGACATCGCGACCCTGAAGCAGTTCTTCAGGCGCCGCCCTATTTACTGGGAGTTGGTCTGCTTTGTTTAACGGTGTGGTTATTCTGGAGCGTTATGGATTGGGCTAGCCCCTTCCTTCTGGTACTCAGGTGACGGGGTCTGTCGCTACTTCAAAACCATGAAACCGGTTCCACTCGATTCTTTTAGAAACGTTACGAGAAGCCCCAGACAAACGCGTGGAACTGAGCAGCACTAATGTTCACGCGGTTAGAGTTGGGGTAACGGGTAATTTGATAGAGCGATTCTCAGGCTCGCTTGTGGCTACCATCTGGGTAAATGAGCACTTTTCATTAGATTATAAAGTAACGACAGTCGTAACACAGCAACAACCAACCGATAGTATTCCCACTTACTCAAGAAAGGGCTCACGCTAAGTTACCAGTTGGGTCATCTATCACCTGCACTGTATGTTGTTTGTTAGGAGTTTAGAAACCCGAATCAATTCGGAGGGTTGATCGGTTCATCCCGACAACCGTCATGAGCTTAAGATCTCTTCTTGGAGAAACCTGGTCAAGGGTTGAGCGTACTCAGCATCTCTCCCTGGCACCTATTACGCGAGGCTCATTGTTAAGTTCGATCTAAATCTTAAGCAATAAAGCTTTTTACAACGTTAGATCCCTTCAGGCGTGGGGGCGTTTCTGTTTGAATCCCCATAATATGGACATGAGGCGCACTACTTACAAGCTTCGAAATTTCATTTCTTGGGTGTATGTACATGCCCGAGCGTATAAATTCGGTTGCTGAATAAGTCACCTGGGTCCTGATATACCCCTGGTCTGGAGTGTCTGTACGATTCCGTGAGTGTACAACTACGCTACAGAGAGCATGTATCGCGACGGTTTTGTCATCCCGATTAGCAGTGGGAGGAATAATGCGAGGAGAAGGACCTTCATGATACCAGGTACACCTGACCGCATCGGTTTCACATCTAAGAGAGTCCATTAGTCGGAGGAGCGGTCGCGAATGTGTAGCAGAGCAGCAGGTTATGCTACTGAGAGGTTACTCAGGCATTAAGCCTATACTGGACGGTCTAGACTAGAACCACAGACGGGGTTCACCGTTGTATGAACGATCGTCCGAATGTCCGCTGGCTGACATGATGTATCGGAATTACCAGATTAGTGGGTTGCCTCATTATCGTTCTCCCAGCCGGTATTCTATTAGATTGGCCTGCCGACAACGATCGCCGGTCCCTGCTGCAGATCATTCTATTTCTCCGCAACTCGACACGAATCATAGCCATTGCTTTAACAAAGATTTACTATGGTGACCACGTCGTCGACCTGATGGCTACGCCGAGCAAAGTCACCTCCGGGGGCGGGGAACTTCATCAAGTCTTACTTGATGCTTCCGCGGGTATGTGAGCTCGTGTAACACATAAAGATCTGAAAATATGGATCAAAAAAATCGCCGACTTCATTTAGAGCTTCCTAAGCAACACAAGACTGAGGACTGAAAATCCCATAATGAAGGCTACTCTCTAATCGGATAAGGTTTGCGGCGAAACGAATACAGATATTCAGTACATTCCTAGCGTAGGGAGGCTCTCCAGGCCTAATAAAGATCAAGTGGCATGTGGATAACACGGTCCTAGTATAAAATGCTAGTTACTCGAGCTACATACGTGAGTCGCTTGCGCAACGCCTTCATCAAGGCAAAGCCTTGTACAGGAACGCAAGATGCGAACGCATGAAATCCACCCGATTCCGCGCGGCAGATGCGTGTACTTCCATAAAAGACACAGCCCAGAGAAACAGTGAGGTCGTGAGGGCACCTTAGGCATTAAGGGCTCTCAAAATATTACTCAAGCTAGACTGTGCTGAAGTGAATGACTAAGGCGGCATTCCAGATGGCCTAGTGTAAATGTTCCTCGGGCAGCAGGCATTACACATAGTGTGTGTGAAGGTTGAAGGCCCTCGCCTTAAACTCGATCACCGGCAGAACACAAAATAATTCGATCGTAAGATGCATTGATATACGGCGAATTAATAAATCATGCGCTCCACTGATCCAAGGTCGACCGACCTTCACACCGGTTCCGGTCGACGGAAGCGAAAGAGATCCCTCGTGCTGGTTGACCAAGAGTGGTCTCGTGCCATTGAGAAGCCCACCCTACTTTTCATAACGGTTTACATCGACCCTCGGTACGTGTTGGAGTCTGATCTTGCAGTACAGAAGCATATAATCGGGTGCGAGGTGTGTATGGATAGGACGAGCCGGAATAGTCCAGGGTAAGGATGCACCTCCGGCGATAAAAAAGCTTCCGCATGCTAGAAATCGCACGTTTTAGGCAGACGATGCCCAACGATTACACCGTATACACTAGGACGACATAGGGTTGGGACCCAGTGGCGTCCTCGTAGTGATCTTGGTCCTCGCAAAGTTAGTAATAATCTAATGCCAGCGCGGTCCTATGCGAGTTCTTATTTAATGGGTAGTTTTTTTAACTAGATTCACTTAGCCCTGCACAGACGGTGTTGATGGATAGAATCGTTCCTTAAAATGAGGCACCATTTCTTGGATGGACCTAGGGTAAGGATGCCGTGTAAGTTTCTCAACCAAAGTAAGGTGAGATTTTAGAATCACTACGTCATACAGTCAGCTAGATTAGAATAGTCACAGAATGTCCCCTACACCTGGACCAACTTGCATCGATTCGACTATGAACGCCGCGTAGACACCATGCCACATGAATGTTAAAAATTAGAGCTAACACCCATTGTTTATGTAGATGGTACTTGCCACGCACCCCGAGGGTGCGGACACAGACAAATGAGGAGGTTCTACACGCCTTGCCAGACCACTGAACTATCAGAGGTACCCGTGGACTATTTAGCCACCAACCGCGCAGCGCGTCATCAATGCCATAAGCAATCGGCTGGCTTGAATGTCAGCTTAACGCCAATAGAAGACCTGAATTTGACGCTAGCGTTGTGATTATTTTTAGTTCCTGTCACCTAACCAATGGAGTCGCCAGGGCTCCTGGTTACTTGTAAAATTACATTAGTCACAGTGACGGAGCGGCATGTCTTGCCGGTTGCTACCTCCCAGAGACAGGTACGTCATTAAAGTGACATTTAAGTCAGTGGGCAGCCATTGACCCGTGAGCGTATGTCAAGAAGTACTATAACCCAACCTCGCAGCGGTTAATTCAACACTTAACAGAAAGGCTTTGAGATGAGAACAGCGTATATGCTGGGCCATGATACAACGTAAAAAAGCACTCTTTACCGATGTCTTGACTTACGCCGCAAGAGTTCGATCCGGGCACGAGCACCATAACGGGATAGTTCTGCGTAGTTGGATCGCAAGATATTGGTAATCGATCGATTTCGCAACCCCCACGTAGAATTGCCGAATAACGAGGGTCCTTCGCATGTTCTTTTGATCGTCATCAAGCCAACGGAGGGGAATGTTATTGAATTTCGACATGGGTAGGACAATTCAGCCAAGTACGAGTCGCCTGGTTAATAGTTCGCAATTCTCACAGGTTGTACATCTCTGCCGCCATAGTTGTAATCCATTATGTGCGATCCGCAGAAACGGAGTGCCTGTATAACCGCTTGCCCTAAAACGAAATTGGAGCCTGTACATATGGGCCGGGCATATCCCGTATCGCCATGGAGGGGGAAGCTTGCCGATTAATTAATTACCCTTAATTTAGAATCATACCATATTTCCCTGGGGTCACAGCATACGTGTTTAATCAATGCCCAGCAGCACCTGTCACCCCAATACGTTAGTATCCGAATTAACACCCAAACCTGACAATAATTGAAGTAAAGGGTTTTCAATCACCTTATAGTCTAACGTTGAAAGTATGCCAAAGTCAGGGTAAGTCATACGACGAGTAGGACTGCCGCTATTCCCGCGGGGCCGGCACATAAGGTACCCATACAACGCCGTCGGACACACGAGCTTTTGTCTATCCGAATTATGCCGTGTTAATTGATTGCTTATTCGTCCTCTAGTACAGACAACTGATGGCTCCGAAGATAGCCATATGGGAACAGCGAATCTCCTTACGTTTGACGAATGACAGTTTTACAACCTACACCACACCGCAGTGCTGCTGCACTACCGGGCGTATTCAACCCAGAAGCACCTTACCTGTAATGATTCCCCGTGATGAGGACGTGTAATACGACGCTCGGGACGGACTAGACCGAGGAATCCCGAAGTTTTAGAAGATTGTGATGTAGTAGCGCTGAAGCGGAATTAAGCCGCATAATACGGCTCGGACCCGGTAACTCTTGTCAACTACTAGCCCAATGGGTAGTATCACCGGGGTTGCGGACTTATCGTAGAGGGTGCATGAGGGCATTTGAAGGGTGAAGATTTTAAATCGTTACAGATTGAAACCGTTCGAACCGATTTATGTGGGATCCCAACACTTGGGACTCCGACAGTGTTTAGAACACGAATCTTTGTTTCCATTAGATTTTGCTGAGGCGAGCGGGTGTGGCCCACCTGGACGCTGGTCCGTGACCATTAATGTATCCGCCCCTCGAGTGCGGGCCGTAGGTTCACAGCAGGTGCCCGTCGTTAGTATCCGCTCACTCTATCGACTAAGCAGTGATAGTCGTGTCTAAGACTGTAGCGGGGTCCACACGCCAAGACTCCGGAGTTGTGCTAATAAGCACCTTCGGCGTTGGGCATGGTGAGTTCGCGTTATGGGGGAATGCGTAACCCATGGAATACAGGAGGGAGAATAATATCTAACTAACACCCCCACTGTAATGCCCACGACGCTCGGTGGCGCCAGATAGTATATTCGGGCGGTCCCGATTGTATCGAGCGTCATAGATCACCCCGATTACCGGTGCCACTTACAGATTTCACGTGAAGGTGTATGGGTATGAACACGAGCGACAAACGTTGGGATAGAATGGGATGCTGTATGTGTGATGCCTAGCCACGAGTATCTCGAGCCGAATATGTATGGGTTAAACGCAACGAGTTGACTCCCCCTACGAGAGTTCACCTCTTGCACAAAATGAAAAGAATCTTCTTTTATATGATAATTCTCGCAGACTGGGAAATACGGTTGGAACATCAGAAAATGCGAATGCAGGCTCAGGCGGTAATATCGATATAAGCGTAGGGACGCGAATTAGACACTGCGTCGTGAGTTTGTGCTCTCTAATAGGTAAAAGTCATCTTTCGCTGAGTCCCACTAGCTGTCTATGAACGGCGTTGTCCGCGTGCACAGCATCATCCCGTCCCTAGTACTCGACGTAGTCAGTGCTGGATAGCCCATCGTGAGGCTGATAATCGTGTTCGTGTTAGCTTCTGTTAAGCGGCGCGAAAATGCATGGCAACAAAACTAACCCCTAAGTGAATGCCCCCCGGCTCCACTTATACCAACGCCTTACGAATCTTGCCAAGGAATTTTATGATGTTCGCCATCGGGATGAGGGAGTTGATATTCGACTTTTAGTATAGTGGTTTAAAGATGAAGGGAGGCTGGGCAATCCACGTGCTCGAAAACCGAGGTCGTGTTCGGGTAATTTGCGTAGTCCATACGGCCCCTTGCTTAATATCTGAGGAAATGATGATAGCCGTTTGGCTTTTCGCAACGTAGCACTTTCCAAGCACCATGAAATGAGTATGCTATATAGGTCAACAGGAAATTTTTCTACCGGAAGTTTGCGTCATAATGCGAGTCCGATGCGGTAATGCCCCTTAGCTCGAAGGCCTCGCTACTATCCGAACCTTATTTCGGATGCTACTTGTTCAGCTACATGCGGTACCCACAGCGCTGATTGGTTTTAATCATCGCACCCCCGTGCAATGTGGGGCAGCATGTCCGCGACAGGGGAGCCGGACAATCAGCTAGGTTTGCAGACGTGTCGGGTATACCTGTCTGGTTGACTCTATTACTCGGCAACGTCGAATCACGCGGGGCGGGCCGTGTAAGTCAGGGTCAGGTTGATACCGCGTGATCACAAGCGCACAAGGCACTTGGTTACATTTCATATCATGGATGGTGGTCCCGGGGAGACGGTTGTCTAGTGAACTCGAGTGATTGGGAACATTCAATTTCAGGATGTACGTTAAGTCTATCCAGCTACCCAGGTTCAATGCGATTGCGTCCATTTTGTCCCCTGTCGGGAATACAAAGACTTAAGCAGTTCGACTCCCTCGCGCACAGTTGCATTGGCTCACGACGCGGACTCGCTGGCGTTCTGCTCCGTACCAGAACTAGGCGAAACTGGTGTTGTCATGGGGTGCCAGACCTGACCTCCAGATCAGACCTATGATGTTTAGTCTACGATAGGACGGATCTAAAATAAATATACTAAGGCCATTCGAGTGGGTGATATGAACTATTCACCTGGGTCTGTCCGTGCTGGAAGACGGTGCTCTGTGCATATGCCTGAACGCCCGGGCCCAGCTGACTCAAATTGGAAGGCGCGTCAGATTAAGACAAGGTTCCATTTTCCCATGTGATTTCCTTGCTGAAGCTGTCCCAGAATATCCAGACCACGCTCGACAAGACCAGGTCTTGGCAACTGACCATCGACTCAAGGGCATCTACGGAGTGCTTAATACCTGCAAGCACCGAGGTAACAAAGCTGGAGGCGTACATTCGAGCAGTGAGTGAAACACAGCTCTGGAGAGCCGCTGAATGCAAAATATAGGCGGACACTGAGATTGAAGGTGTAGTAACGCTGAAGGGTGTTGGCCAAGGATTAATACCTGACAAGTCATCTATCTGACGTAGTCTAGGGGCCACCAGTGGGGCCCAGTCTTAGCTATGTGCCGGCGCGGCTAACCAGCATTGATGACAATAAGGCTGGCAATCTACTCTTCACGTCCGCTAGCTATCCACTTGAGTAGCTATTGCCGTTGCGTTGTGATCGCCGCACCAGCCCACGGCAAGGACAACTCACTATCACATCCAACCTTACCCAGCTTGACAGACTGCCGGACGGTGGGGGGGGGATTCAGTAACTACTGAAGCGTATCATGCGAGACAATCTCTAGGTCTTTGTGTATTGCGACCGTAGGCGTTTGCGTATCAGATAAGTAACTTGATTGAGTCAGAAGACCATCATCAAGCAAATACCTGAGGATGTACATTACAATTCTACATACTTGAGAGAATGATTTACAAAGGGAATTCTTAGAGCGTATGTGCCTACGTCGCGTAGACAATACGCCTGCCTATTGGCAGGTTGTAGCGTCGTACGGTAGATCTCGCCATCTATGTGAGCTTTCTATAGACGACGAGCTCCTCGCGGCAACCCGAAGACAAGATCCCCTTACTCTTAGCCAGGGGTAGCGACGCTAATCAAAGCAATAGGAACACCTAGTATGAGGCAATTTTAGACATGATCAGACTAATGTTACCTACTATACCTATGAAATGAGGACCTAGGAAGGGCAAAATTGGCTACGATGACACCGGCGGTCGGATGCTATTGCAACCGCTTTATCGCTCAAGAGGAAAAAAGGCATGCATCGGGAAGGCCAGCTACTGTCAATAGAGACGCGCGCATCGCACCTTCATCAGCCCTGTATTCTACTATTATGCGGCCGTTGGTGTCAGCTTATAAGAACCAGGCGTGCACAGGGGCTTAGAGATCAACTTCAAATACTGGTTTGGCCCTGACTCGCTCGCACGAGATGACCAGGGTAAGGCCCGCGTAAAATGGGTTTTTTCCCCGGGGCTTCGGCTTGGGTACCAGGATGATGCCAAATAGAATCTTAGTACAGAGCCAATTCCGTCCGCAATCGGGGAGGGTGTCGAAATCACCACCTCTCGCAGACACACCGACGCATTCAATTTTGTAAGAAAAACAGGCTATGGTCGTAATCCTTTATAGAGGAATGTTGGTTGAATGGTAGGGCTAGTGCCAAACCCAATGTATTAAAGTACGTGTGGGTTTCCGGTCCCTTGTCTCTCAGGTTAACGGTGGCGTAAACTGACGAGTCGTATCTCTGGTATGGAAGCGTTTTGTATCTTGATTCAGTATCAGGTCTCGTTAAGAGCGCCTATGAGAAGCAAATCTCTACATCGCGCATAGAGCATAAAGAAGAGGGCATGATTGCCGTCAATGTGCCCCTCCTAGGCGCTTGTCACGGAACATTTCCGCTAAGTCTTTTACACCGGCTACCAACCGCTCTTAGGCTACGTCTCAAACTAACATAGATACACCACTTAGTACGTTAAAAGCACTAGACGATCTGATCGATGACCCTCGTCTCTGTAATCGAGTACTGGCGCAGTGCAACCCTCGCATTCACAATATTTTGCTAAGAGACCACGGCATCGACACTGGTTGCCAGATACGCGAGTCCGTTTACCTGGCTTAAGTTGTAAGTTTTAAGAATAAGGGGTATCTTACGTCTATCTAGCAGTAATTCAGTGCGCTAGAACCCTGTAAATGGAGGGCAACTTGGTGAACAGAACACGAAGTACCGTGCCTTTACCCGGACCTTCTCAATTACGACGTGGAGTGTAAACCTGCAATAGGTTGCTGCGGCGGATAAGGTTTTAGAGCAAAGTTTGGACATGTGTTTGGGGGAGAAACTGTTGAATCTCACATTGGCGGTCGATCAGAACGGACATGCTAGTGATCCCCATAGAAACCCTACGATTAGGTAAAAGTGTTTTCAGCACTAGAAGTTACCGGCCCCGGCCCAGTCACTTCCATGCCTTCTAAACGGTTTACGCCAAAAATTCCGGCTGACGGTTGTGTAGGATCCGAATTGTACGTCACCTAATGCCCCATTATCGGAGTTGTCCGTTGTTAGTCGTTTGGGGACACATCGGCCCGAACACTGAGATTCTGGCCGGAGTGAGCCCGAGCTTGTTCATCTAACGATGAGGATTGTGAATCCGAAACAAAGCAAAACGATACCGTACCGTGATCTTGGGATATTGAAACCCACGCCAACTATTGCGGAAGCGTGGGGTTACGCAAAACACCAGTGCACATCGGATGTGCGGCGAATCCAAGCGTACTCTCGCGCTTCAACGTTACAAATACTCGTACGACCCATACCGTAGTGTGGGTGGACGAAGTACGTTAATAGATAAAAAGGATTGCATACACACGTTTACAACTAGCTTGCGTTTCTGATTGAACTTATCAACTGCTCCCCTTTCTGCTAACTCTTTATTAACCTGAAGGAGACCTACTAACCGCTAAAGACAGAATCCGGCACCCCTTACCACAAGCTAAAGAATAGAGTTATGGTGATAGCGAAGTGGTGGTATAACGTACTAATAGAAAAGACTCACGTGCCCTAAGACGCACAGTAAGTACTAGTATATCACCATCGGCTATATACTGATGCCATCATTGCTCGTCATCTGTGGATCTTGTACCTGACAGAGAAGCTGTTGTCGCACCCCTTCTCCGACTGCACGTCTTACACGATTGTGGGGGCTCCTATCAGGGATGTGAGATCCCACGTTATTGCCATACCACATCTGCAGACCATAGATCCTGGCTTTTATAAGGGAATTAGCGCTTGCTACGTCCATTCGGTCGGGATTTGAATTGGGGACTAGTTTTGGTTAAGAATTCCGCATGACAATGGTTTAGCCCTACTGTGTAGTCTAGTCTGTGACATTACCGTCAGATGTAGGACCCCCAGGAAAGGCCTTCTGGCCAGAACGCTGGAGGCACCGAGGCGCCCAGGTTAGAAGCTATCCTGTCCCAGCAACCAGGGGGCAACATCAAACCGTTTGGTACCATCGTTACCATCTGGTCAAGTTCTGTCGGCTCCGCGCACATGATTTTCAGTTTTACCGTCGTATGAGTAGTGGGTGGGACTGGATACTTAGGTTCGACCTGAGGGCACAGGCAGTGTTGGTATGAAACTTTGAGCAAAACGGGGGTAGGTAAAGACAGTCTAAAGATACGCATATAAAGAGCGCTTGTCAGAGAGATATTAGGGCACCGAGAAATTGGGTTCGCTAAATACATGTCAACGACACATAATTTGGTGCGGGATCGGAGGTCGTTTGGCATTCGTCTCCAGTCTTATTAGAATGGAGGGAGGTACTTTCCGCGGTATCCCTGAGTACTCTAGGGCGCAGCCACTGGCGGCACAAATGTATCCATTGGTGTTAACTCGTGGAATCCGTATACAGCGAACATAATCGTTGCATTTGAGATGCCACGTCCACTAGGAGTCTCAAGCTATACGGCTCGCCATGTATAAGAGTTTGGGACTCCGAGCGAATCATACGTTCACACAGACGCGACATATGTCAGGTATTAAAAATGCGTTGTTTACGGGTCATTAAAACCTGGAGATGCATTGCCGGGTTAAGCTTTTGTCTCGGAGTCTCGCTGATTTCCGCCCCTTAAGTGGTAGTTGCTCCAATGGGTGAGTTAAATACAGTGCGGTGGGATCCCCAGATAAATCGCGAAAACCATAACAAATACGTCTGGGACTGCTTGGTCGATCTTTAAGACTCGAGACCTTCCTCCAGCACCAGGGAGACGGCTCACCTCCCTTTATATTTCTAAAACTCAAAATCTAAACGCTAAAAACTGCACTCATAGCCCTTACTACCTAGACGTACCACGTTCCGTATCCCAAAGTTGGCCCAGTGGTGTTGGCTTAGCTGAAGTATTATTAACAAACTCGAGCAGGATCACACCTGTTACACGGAGTCCCGTTTTTCTAAATTCGAATAACATTCGACAAATATCCCGAATAAGGTGTGGAGAGTGGAAGTGAAACCGGTCCCTAAATTCTCACACGTTCTCTTCGTGTGCGTGTACGCGTGTGTCGTTCGTGTGGACCGATTTGCGGCTAGGAGCTTTCCATGATCGAGGGAGCACCTCGTAACAAGGTCGGAAAGGCACCGGCGCTGTACTCGCACCTCGGAGATCGCTGAGATAACGTATCCGCGCTCTATTCTAAAAAGGTATGGCAGTGGGGTCTGGTGAGGGACTTGCCTGGGAGAGTGTCTACATCCAGGAAGGCAAAATACGGGTAATGTACGGTGTGCCCCGACGTTCCATCTACACGTGGGTGATCGGACGTGGCTTTCGATTGTGTGTAGAAGCTCATACTAACTTCGGATATGAGATGACGTATCGATAAAACTGGTACCCTTCGACACTTTCCGAGATTCCCGCCCACCCGATCCGGATGTTTCTCCCTTAAGCAAGCAGCATGTAAAGATGTCGGGCCGATCTGGCCAATGTATCGGACCTCGCCTAGTCATGTAAAGGATAACTGCTTAGGCTTCAATTAATCTATGTTGTTCTTGAGGACCTTAGATGGGCCAACCATGCGATTTCGGGGAATGCTATTCCGTATGTCAGTCAGCTGTAAGCTCTACGGTGGCTGCCCAAGAACTTTACCATAACAACCAGCCGGCCTTATGACCACACACCAGTGGTGAGTTCCGTTCTCTAAGGCGACATGTAGTGGCACAAGGTCTGTCAGAGGGCTTTAACACTGATGATGATTCTATTCAGGCAAGTATGCCATGGTGAAAGCTGTTTTGTATCTCTCAATAGAATTCATACGTCGAGGTCAAGAAATGCGCGCTTTGCCTCTAACAACGTTTATTTTGAAGTTCCTTCAGGCGTGGCGTTCTCCTCATCCCCAGCGCTGAGCCTGCTTAAACTGAATTCTTTCATGTAAGACCGGAGTGACGTCGATTTTGCACATCGCAGATGAACGTATATTAATTTGTCAGGTCAACGGCCTAGACTTGCTCAGCCGGAACAACGTGTGCACGTGCACCGGCAGTCCGGGAGTTTCAACAGCAGGTAGCAAATATGCAAGTGATGCCACGAGACTAATTGCAGAAAGGAGTACCACAGGTCAGCGTTAGTGCACTCATTTGATCAATGAACAACGCGCCCTTAGAGTGTGATAGTGGTTTACTGAGTGGGGAAGTCGTAAAGGCTTGGTGAGAGTGATTCCACAGAACCGCAGAACTGTTAAGAAGTGATAGTTAGCCCGTACCCGACTCGAGCTACTCGTAAACGAGAGTGGCGTACTACCCATTTCTCAAAGTGGGCTTAGCGCGACCTGACCATCGCTCCGTTACGTGTGAAGTGCGGTTGCCATAAAGCGCATGCAAGGCTGAATGTTATCACCACAAACTGCTACCTATCCCATATCAAGTCCTGCCGCAGATAGATGACATACACCGCTTTTTTTAGTATCGGCTGGCGAAGGAAAAACATATTAATCAGCTGGGAACTGCATTCGATTGGGCGGGGGAGCAAACAGTAGCGCTCAACCCGTCACAACGATACCGGACACCTCCGGACCGGGGCGAAACCCTGGGTAACGAGAATCGCTGACGGCCACGGAAAGGTGAGGTAGTCATCCCCGTGGGGCGTTGTGAACAAGCAATCAGTATACTCTATTTGAAGCAGAGCGCGTCAATAGGTCCCCGGTCGTCAATGGGTGGGAGTGAACATGAATATACAGTCGTCCATGCGGATCTTGCAGGAACTGCGGTCTACACTAACCTCGTCCCGGCGCCAGTCCCACATCCCAGCCCATCCAACCCTCGGAAGGGTAAGGGTTGGTCTTCAAGGGAGCATCGACAGTTTTATGTGTCTGTCGTCGATTATGTTCGGAATAAACGGTTGGAATCATATGTTGAGTTGGGCAGCGTTGAGGCAAAATATGCGGGTACCGTCTGGGTACCCTCGCATTCAAGAATTCATGGGCCAGTGCACGAGGTCACGGAATGGAGGCGTTCGGGGAATTCCGCAAGCGAAGGGACAATGCGGCAGGTGCGAGCAGAGTGTGAGTAAAGTAAGTATATCAGTCTGTTGGTTCGCGGTCGTAGGAAAATAAAAGTGGAGGCTATGCCTATGAATTGCTTTCGTAGAACTTACTCACTCTCGCGACAGGGTGGTGTCCCTCACTGAGGGTGTAACTAAACGCACCAGGCACGCGTCGCAGACCTTGCCGCAAACCATTCCCAGCCTAAATCAGCGTCGCTTTCTTCTGCGGATTGATTCACAGAAAACGTTTCGGGCGTGAGTTACTTGCCGCTAAACGTGCGCTTCCCGGCCGGTGCCTCCCGGTGGAGTTGCCTGTCCACCGTTAATATCGAGTCAACGACGATATCGCCATATTGACTAACTTGAGGCCCGTTCATAATATCGGCTCGGGTCCACATGAAAAGGGGATGCCTTCGTTAAGACGCTTGTCTAATTGTGTGTCTCGATCCCCAATGGTAAAACAAAATAACCATGGAGTCTCTTAAAACCTGATGTTCGCTGTAATGTCCGGGTTACGAAGTCAAAGAGGACTGAAGCAAAGGCGGGGCAGTACCGTATTAATACATGGCCCAACTCTCTTATACCGAAGCACTATGCGATTCGCTTCCCCCTAGGCCAGAGCCAATTATTCCGAATCCTACGGGTCGCGAACGTGATAGACGCAGTAGAGGGTCGTCAAAACGTGTTACGTCTATCAACTAGGGAAGACGTCTTCGTAGGGACGTATCGACACAACGGCAGTTTCCGCCCCTGCGCCCATGCAATGTAGTACTCGTACAAAACACAAATTTACTGGGGTATCTTCTCCCTTCTTCTGCTCCGATGAGACAATCGTAGAAGATAACAGCTCATCCCCTCAATACTAGGAGAATGGACTCGTGATATAGCCGGGTATGTCTAGCGCAATGGAGGTTGCTCTGTTTCGCAACACTCTAGAAAGAGCGCTCACGCGAGAATATGCTGCGAAGGTTCCGATAAGCCGATACGTGCCACGCAAACACTTCACTCCCGTCAATATACTACGCAAGCATTGCTAGATAGACCGTAAGCACTGCTGCCGCAGGCCCTGGGTTCCGAATATGCCGAAGCTACACGCGCTCGTTTTAATTCCTCTGACGGAGAAATTGTTTAATGTTCCTCCTTAACACAGTTTCAAGCGGGGCCCACGAATTGTACCATGGCTCGGAGCGGGTCCACCTTCACACGCGGATTAACTTCTGAGTAATCTCATGGTTCACAATAGTCGCCCAAATTGTAGACAAACAATCGTACAAGATATGCTACCCAACATGCTGAAAGCACCTATTATTGCACTAACGGAGTTCAGCAAACGGCGCTCGGTACTAAACGTGCGTTGGTGTCCGAGACCCAACTGCCGTCTATGAAGAATCCATTGGATGCGGAGGACCGAGAGATGCAGAATATTCAATCGGTGAATGCCATCTCTTGAGCTGCAGAGCCCAACCCGGGAGGAGATGACAGTCCTAAAGGCATAGTAGAAGCCGTGAGGTATTTGGAAGCAAATTACACTGGCAATTCTTCATCTGGAACTGTTTAAAGGTCTATGCGGGACAATTCGAGCGGAGCTGCTGATGCGATCCGGTTTGTGAAGGAAACCGCGCAGCGGCATTTAAATGGTGGCCGCCTCCTGTCGGTTCAATTAGGCCAGCTTCTTAGGCCTGCAGCAGCACTACTTCTAGGACCTCTAATTTGTATGATCTAAATACAGCGGATATTAAGTCTGATAGGTTTAGCACTCAGGGATAAGCTCTTTTGTCAGCTCTATGAAAATGCCATCAGCAGATAAACGCAGAGAGTGCAGTTAATGCGACGGCGCTTGACAGGGTTATGTCCGCATTCAACCCCAGCGCCAGGCCGGACATTGGACCGCCCATTCAAACCGTAACAGACGATTCTCATCCCCCCAAGCTTTGCTACGTGCGGGGCCTACCACATGATTTCAAGAACGCCAAAGGTTGAACTGGGCTCAGACGGATTCAAGCAAGGAGGGTATCATGACTATTCACTATACATCAGACGTGAATCCATAAGGATTTAAGCCCCTGCCAGGGCATAGGAAGTTGATTCGACAGGTGCGAGACGAGAGAGAGTGCCCAGGGCTAGTGCAGGATGTGACCACGCCGGAGTATTGCCGTTCTCATTATCCAATGGGTTTCTACAGCCCTTTCGTCACATAACACCCCCGGCTCGATTAAAAGTTGTTGGTTAATACCTTCCCTCGTGGCCGAGCGTGGCCCGTGGCGCGGTCGGACTCTTACTAGGTCAGGGGCCTACTCTCTCCAACGACTACAGACCTAGCCGTGCGCACTAGAGTCCCAACGAAACCCGAAATTGAAACAGCGGTATGCGTTCTCTAAATTGTAGTGTGGCTTGGCTGTTGCGCACATTCTAGTTTGAAGGGCATCAACAGGAAACGGATTCCGATTTCTTTGATCTGATGAAACACTGTAAGTCCAACTTTCCTTACTGTTCACCCTACCGGAACGCCCACCCGGACTAAGGCTTCCATGTTATACCCAGGGTTTGCACCCGCCCGAATGCGAGGCCTTAGACATTTAAGATGCTGTAACAACCTACGTTGATAATAGTGGCATGAAGGTTAGGGGAATGAGCTAAGTCTGTAGACACCTGGGATACGGCGCTCTCGCTAAAGTCCTGACTTTATATGTATATTATCCTACAAAAGAGCGTGGCTAGATATACAGCTTCAAGGCTAATTTGTTTGAACGATTGATTCGACACGGATACACAGACATCGTAAATAGAGTCTTTGATGCGGAGCCCTATGCGTCGAATAACGGTGCTTTGAATAAACGTCTCATTAACAACGTCACGGCGGAGAAGAGCTCGCGGTAGCTGATGTTGGTAACTGGCGGACTCCAAGCGATGCTGACAGGCACTTTTCCGTCGACGCCCGTCTGAGTGTTTGCGGCACTTCGTGCTCCTCTGTTTTCGTGTTCGCGGTAGAATATATGTCCTAAATTGTAAAGGCTTAATGGGAGTCCCGGCCGCAGATGTCCTAGTTCGTTAGTGTGAGAGCCGCCAGGCTGGACTGTGAGGTGCATAATTATAGTGATCAATAATATATATCTATAGCCCCCCCCAACCATGTTGAACGTTTTCGCAGAAGAGTTAGCTTTGGTGAAAACGACATAAAGCCAAAATCGCGGCTTTTGTCTTGGTTGAACCATTCTGCTATTTGAGGCTTGGATGGGGTACACATAGCCGAACAGAATATCAAGAGAGTCCTTTGAAACGCGGGCCCGCTCGCGCCGAGAAGAAGCGTTACTTCGTCCACCCTACATTTCTGGTAAAAGACGACAATCAATACGGCCACTGGTTCTTTAGAAACTTCAGGAATGGAACGGCGCGCGAATTTGACAGTGGATAAGATGGCCTCGTTCACCGGGCACAGCAGCATCTCCAGTGGTGACTGTCATGCTAGAGGACCGACGCTCTGGTCACAATTCATTAGTCAGATCTAGTGCAAAGCAAACGAGCCTCAGAGTCAATTCTGAAGGGTCGCCGTGGAGATATGAAGAAGATGTATTTCCGTCATCACGGAGCGTCATCAATCACGCAAATGATCGACTGCGTAACTATTTGCATCGTGCGGAGTTTCGGCTTGAGCTTTATTCTGCTGGGTCGGAGTAGGTAGCAACCGTGGTACATTACCGCAGTTAGTGTCACTCGACAGATCCCACACACTATAAGAGCACCCGATAATTCAGGTTGTAAGTAAACCGCAACGAATCTAAGGTCGCCACGTGGTGTTTTAGCTTTGTCGTTGTCGTATCCTTATGCGCTATGCGTAATCTGCCGGCGAACATTGAGACAAGGGCAGCCACATGACGTACCACAGGCGACAGTCGTAGCATTAAGGGGCGTAATTGGGCACATAAATATCAGATTTTCCTGTTTTTGGTAACCGGTGCCGTCATCACGACGTTTCGGAGGCGACACAAGTCTCCGTCATCAGGTGGGACCGTCACAGCCAGATTTGCTGGCCTCACTTGATACAGCAAATCTAGCTGTGACGGTCCCACCTGATGACGGAGACTTGTGTTGCCTCCGAACGTCGTGATTTTTATTTTTATTTTATTAATTTTTTTACCTACGTGACTTTACCGAAAAAACCTAAGAATATGGGGTATTACTCTACCCATCTTGATTAGAAGCTTTCGTGACTGCAGGATTTCATACTCTTAGGTTCTTTCGGTAAAGTCACGTAGATAGGAAAAATAAATAACTAATAGATCACGACGTTTCGATCGCAATTGAAAGAACCTCAGAGTATGAAATCCTGCAGTCACGAAAGCTTCTAATCAAGATTGAACCGCCTCTACGAGGAGGTTTTCCACACAACTCGGGCATAATTTCAAGCGAGAAGATGGACGCAAAATTTTGCAATTTTTGAAAGGACGTTGATCAACCAGGTAAAGTGTTAACTGCTGTGTTAGCCGACTCTCTGAGTTGCATTACATTTCTAAATTTTGTTAAGTTTGATATCTAAGCTTCCCTGTCACATTTCTTTTCTCTCTCTCACCCAAGCCCTCTTTGAATTGTATCCCCACCCTCTCGCCCCTTTGCGGCCTCCCCCCTCTCCCCTCTATATAATGCCTTGTCACAGAGGCATGTTTCTCTCTTTCACCTGAGGACGATCGCTTATTGTTGCGATCGAAAAGTCGTAATTTATTATTATTATAATTATTTTCCTATCGACATGACTTTATCGAAAGAACCTGAGAGTACTCTACCTATGTTTGATTTTAGCGTCCGGGGGTCTGGCGGCGGGACACCGTCAAGGGTTCGCGTGAAGTGGATCTCCAGGGTTGAGAGCGCGCGAGCGTCGAAGACGAGTGCAAGTTGACGGAGTCGTGAGGGCGACGGCGGCGAGACTGGGCAAGGCGGCCGTGCTTCCAGTCTGCGCTGGTCTGTGGTGCATTGCGTAACTGCGTAGAAACTGACGAAGTGGTGGGGGAAAGGCAGACAAAGGCCTGCTGCTGAAAACAAATACAATCTGATTGCCGACACACCTTGCTAGCCAACCGGACGTGCGGGGGAAGGACAACAAACTCAACACAAAAAGCAGTTCTGAAGAAATGAGTTTTCAAAAGAGATGTAAAAGTGCATGGCTCAAGTAGCTTCCTAATATCGGAAGGAAGAGCGGTCCAGACGGCCGCAGAAGCGCGTCTGAAAGCGCCGCGAGATGCAGGAGCAACCGTCTTTGTTCGATCGCGAGCCAAAAGCCTCTGCGAGGATGACCGGCGTTTGCGTGATGGTCAATGCTCCTTGAAGAGCTCAGCAAGGTTATGATGGGGTGATATTAAAAAAAACTAACAACCCTCCACTCTGAAAATAACCACTCTACCGTGTTGGCTGTCTCTTCCTGTAAGACAGTGTTCTTTTGATCCTTTTGCATGTTGCCATTTACACATTTTGTACCACAGCGGGGTGATTTGAGGTACCGAAGGTTTGTGCAATTAATTGAATTTATCTTCTTGGTTCTTTCGGTAAGTCACGTAGAAGGGAAATAATAAAATAATAAAAATAAAACATAATAAAATACAATTCTCATGACGTTTCGGCCAAAACGCAAGCAGCCGTCCTCAGGTGAAGAACAGGTCTGTCGGGGAGACAGCGTCTGAATGAACACCACCTGGTGGTGTTCATTCAGACGCTCTTATTTTTATTATTTTATTATTTCCCTTCTACGTCACTTTACCGAAAGAACCAAGATGAATCCCTGCAGTCACGAAAGCTTTAAATCGAAATTTAGTTGAATTTAATCGTCTGATCTTTCAGCGAGGCAAGTTGATAAGCGCTGGGCCCCACCGAGACCGGCGTTTGTCACGCTGATCTTAACAAGTCTTAACTGGTAGCCAATGACGAGCGATTCAGCTCTTCTTGATGATTCCAACTTGCAGGAGAGGCTGGAAAGGGGGGGGGGCAGGCACTTGACCCAAGATTGACAGACTGCGCCAACTGTGAGCTTACCACAAACATAATACCACGTGTGATTGTGAGGCACCGAGTACACCTACACCCTTGAGTTGTGTATGTGAACGTGAAACTCGAGTACCCCGAGAGATGCCCAATTGCATATGAAGGCAACGTTCAAAGCTCCGCACACGTATGCCTTTCACTGCACTTGCTGTACTGCCATTTGCTCACCATCTCACAACCTGGTGGATTTGGGATTGCAATACGCTTGCACACAATCCACCACCCTTGCCTTCAGAGTGCTGGATTGCAGGCGCGCACCACCGCACCCGGATGCATGTGAAGTGTGTGCGAGATGCCTGCTCTAATGTGCTCACAAGCAGAGCAACGTACGTCACCTCATCAACCCAATGCACTGCTTTGAACTGCAGTAAAAGCTTTTGCAGACATCAATTCCGTCAGACACGATTGTAGCATGTTCAACGTGAAGAACACTTGCTGTACCATTGTTTCGGGACAGAACTAGATGCACAGCGCTGTGCGTTTTTTTTATTTAATCACCTACCAGCGGGTGCAGGGACACCCACACTGCTTGCAGGGACACGAATGAGTGCTTCTGACAAACAAGCCACACTGGCAAAAACACAATAAACTCACCAAAAAACAAGGTCCGTTGAAGATAAATGTGAACAGAGCCAACGTTAACGTCACGCGTAGTCGGCTTTCGCGACCACTATGACGATTCATGATTGATTTGTGGGTCAGACTGACGCGTGAGTAATTAAACACATTCCTGCGGAGGGAGCTGGTAGGAACGTTGGGTTGTTCGGTCAATGGCCAGGGTCAACGGCGGCGTGGTGTATTCCGCAAATATGGCCGACTGTGAGGGCGGGCACAAGCCGGCGTGAGTAGGTTAAACGTTGAATTTTATAAGGGCACCACGGGGTGACCAGCCCATCCCACCCAGCCCCACCCTCCCCACCCAGCACCTCCCCACCCAGCACCTCCCCACCCAGCCCTCCCTCCCCACCCAGCCCCTCCCTGCACGACGGACGGACGGACACAATAATCCCCTGTGGGCTGATGGAACCAGTGGATTCCTACCAGTACTATGTGTCGTACACCCTCCTCCACCCGACACGGCCAATTAATAAAGTTGCCACGTGAACATTTATTACCCCTTCAACTTAACATTGGTAAAGGTTGTGGTTGCTCTGCAATACACCGGTCAATAACTGGTAACGTTTTGTTCCCCTCGTGAGAACTTTATTAATTGGCTGTGTCAGGTGGAGGAGGGATGCACGACACACATTTTGCTTATTGAGGCGATCTAAGCCAAAAAAAATCCATTATGAATTAAATATAAAAAACACCATGCATGCAAGTGCTTGCACATGCAATTGGAAGCTCATTCGTTTAATGTTTGTAGCCAATAACAACGCAGATACCAAAACATAATTCGATTGTCACCATTGTACTTCTGAGCAATGCAGATTCACTGTCTCAATGATGACATAATTAAGGGGCTACAAGGGCCAGAGAAAAGTGCTAAAATGATCCATTGGCAGCATAGCGTCAGCAGTTCAAATGTGTAATTTCCACATTCCTATGCTAAAGTTTATGGGCCAGAGAGCAATGGGTGGGGTTGATGTCCCAAGGCTGTGTGGTAGAACCAAAAATAAAGCGAGTGGGTCACTATATTCACTGTACTGTTTCTAAATTACACTCCCACTGAAGTGTGTTGAGCGTCACTAAATGTCTTTAATGGACTTCTTGGTTCTTTCGGTAAAGTCACGTAAAAGGGAAATAATAAAATAATAAAAAAACAAAGCATAATAAAATACAATTGTATTGTATTATGTTATATTTTTATTATTTTATTATACAATTGTATTTTATTATGTTCTCTTTTTATTATTTTATTATTTCCCTTCTACGTGACTTTACCGAAAGAACAAGAAGATGAACCCCTGCAGTCACGAAAGCTTTACATCGAAAGTCTTTAATGGTGTTAATTACGAGAGAATGACAATGTGTGTATGTTGAACTTCTTTCGCACCGTACGTAACCAACCGTGAAAACCGTGGTAGGGTTAAGCGGACAGTTGATAGGGCTGGGAACCACTGCACGAGACCATCTCCCACCACCGAACTAAATCAGAAATCAACAATAATCTGCTTTGATATGGGGGGGTGGCATATCAGGGACTTTGTCATCCGTGGGGCTCCAAAGAGGTTCCCACCAAAGAATCCGCTATTTGTATTGTGCCAACGAGCAGTACCGCTGATTGTGGGAGGACAGAGCTTCGCTACTCCGGCAATCCGTTAAACATTCACAGATTACAGGGGAAGTGCAGTCATGTGACTAGTGGCTAAATGAATTCACGCTAAATTAGCGGATGAGGTTACCGGCTTTTCTCAGAACCAAATGCTTGATATCCGATTCTAAAATTTCGCTAAAATCCTTTTCCACTGATAAATCACACCAGCACAGCTAATCTGAGCAGATGCAACATTTATTAATTGCTAAATATCTATGATTATTATTTTTTATCTTACCTTTGCATATCCTGGCACATTCGCTCCTGCAGCTCCAAGTTAGCGCGGCGCACTTCAACGGATCGCGGTCTGCGATCCGCAAATCATTTTCGACCCGCTTAAAAGGGGCAGTTGTGAACTGCCAATAATCCGCAAATTACCGGGTCCTTGCAAACGACTCGATCATGGATCTTCGGATTTCTGCTGTATATTCATAACAGGGTAAAAAAAACAGGCACTATACATGCTGTCGCACAAACGCACACACTCTGGCCGCCTGGCCTCGTTTTAACGGTGAGCACAATGCACCAAAGCGTTTGGCATAAAGGATTTAACGCCGTGCGACCGCCCGCAAAAGATTGTTGCTTAAAATCACGGGCATTGTTTGATTGAAACACTTCACGCTGAACTGGATCTGCTGGTTTATCTGAACCAACATCGGTCGTGACGATGCCCAGTGAAGCACTGTACACTACTTGCATTCCAAATATATTTTTAAAGTCAGGATATTTTAGTCACTATTTACAGCATATGCTCCGCTGCTCGACACACTGTAGGTTATATTTGTTATGCAAGCTCACATTTTTACATCAGTCAACGCCGAGCATGATCCGTCAGACACGCTCGCAAACGGATTTCATTGCACCTGAAGCTCCGCCTGGACTTTGGGTGCATGCGTCTGTGGCGTTTCTCGTTGCCGTCTGGACAAGACACACGCACGCAGGCGCGATTGATGTTACTCAACGCTCCGACACGGGCTGAATTCCTCCGGCCTTCAGCAAACGTCGCTCTTTTACCCGAAGCGCCAAGGCTGCGAGTTGCGTTTGCCGACGGCACTTGTGCAGGATGACTGTTGAAGGAGGCCGCAGAGAAAGAATATGAACCGATGACGAAAAAACATCAACTCAAGTGGCCTCGTGCAGGACACAATGTACGATATTGGAAATAGCGCAACAAGAATTCGTCGTACGGGTGAAAATGTTTTTTTCCCTTGCCTGTTGTGTACGAATCGAGTTCCAGATGCACGACATCGATGCAAGAACAATTAATTACAGTGCCGTGTAGCAGCTCCCACAAGGATGTGTTTTTATGGGTTTTTTCCTTGTCAGGCATTAGGAGTGACCCCCGTGTCACTGCTTCGCGCGATAAAGACGGCCGCAAAATTGGAGATGAAACAAGACGCACTGAGGAGGAGCACAACTCTCCTATAGAGCAGAATATATGTTGATATACCAGGGAAATCAGCAACCGACTCATGACATTGAAAGTAAATGAAGCCCATAATGAGGCAACATTGCCTTAAGTGCAGGAGATTGATTACAGCACTGGACGCATGGAGTGGGTGACATTCCTCCAGCAGTAGATATAAACTGAATAATGATGATGATAATAATGATGAGTCAGTCTCATTATTAGCTATGTGACTTAAAAACAATGGGTTTTTTCATATTTTTGGAGTCGCATGCCTAAAAACCTAAGATTTAAGATGTTCTGTGAATGTTTACCACAAGCTTTACGAGTAACTTTCAAGGTACATTGTGGATTTTGTAATTCGCTAAAAGCGCCCCCCTACCGCCACATCAATGCGGATTTTAGATTTTTAGAATTTCGTCCAATTTTGAGCCACAAGAAATGGACTTTTGTTTGCTTTCAGGACATGGTGCTCAACGTCCCCATGCTTCTTCAATGGGCATAGAGCAATGCTCATCCCCAGTGGCAACTCTGAGCTCGTGGTGGCAATACCACATTTCTATGGTGGGGAAAGTCTATCCATAGGACAACCACTGTTGATGCAGTTTTCATAGATAACTGCGCGACGATGTCTTAACATCAATCATCTCGCCATTTGTACCACAACCTCTCATTACAAAAGGTCATTAAACTGGACAGCCCTTGCCTAGACGTGAACAGAATTCGTTGAAACCAGAAATAGGCCGCTTACAAAAAATGCGCTCACACCGATGCAATCGTACAAAAGGATAGAAAGTTACAAACAATACAGCGAGACTGCAATCAAAAGGCTCATTTCCTAGAATGTGCCATTGAAAACATTCTTGCACTTAAGTGCATGTCACAATAATCATCACCATCCACAGCCGTTAAACAATAAAGTAATCACAATTATTTGCATTGTGCATTAGTGCTTTTACAACACTCCACATATATGGTTCGATTTTCCACGAAGGGCAAAATTGCTTCCAGAAAAGAATTCAGCACTGTACAATGCACACACACACACAATTCGGCGTGCTAAGCTAGGGGATACACTTTGTACCGAGTGCCGAGGGACACTGCGGAATATTATACTCTTCTATCCTTGAGCATGATGGCAATATGTTCAGGAGCTAAATGCCAAGAACGGTGGAGAGGTCTTCAAGCCACGAAAGGGCTTACGAAGAGAGTTTGTGACATTTTGCCATTCCACCATGGAAGGAGTGCAGATTAAGGTGGTGGTTCACTATAGGGCATAATGCACCACGTACAACAGACATGACAGCACAGATGATGAAAATCCATGGGTATTAAGTCTCTCGCGTAACCTACGTTATTACAACCCTTGTGGAAGAGTATGTGGAAAGGTAATGTCCATGCATTACACCAGTACACGGGAGATAATCGGCGTAGTGTCGGGCGTACACGATGTTAATGCCCATGGAATAACAATGTGTGTTGACTTGGATGCACTGCTCAATAATACGTTTCTAAACTGTACCATAATCCGTAGACAAACTGCATGCTGTCATCTGAATGGAATAATACATGTGCCGCAATTCTTAAATACTGTAATCCAAAAGCATTAAGTACAGGATTGTTAAGTATATTGGCCAACAGTACACTGTAATATAATGTGAGTAACACTGCCTATGGATTCCACTATATAGAAAAGAAACTTCTGCAGATTTAAAGTAAAACTATTTAGATTTTCCAAGCTAAGGCCCACGAAGCTACATATCTCTTTTCAGAAGCGACCTGGCCACAACTGCTCACCTTAGCGAATTGGCTTATCACGTGGAAATGTATCGCAGCCAAAGACTCGAAACACATGTTGCTTCGAAGTGTGGAGGGAAAAACCGGACGACCTCGAGAAAAATCCACGCGACTACGGGGAGAACACGCAAACTCCAAATATTGAGGAGTCGGGTCGGGACCAAACCCACGACCTCCTGTATACCAGGCGAGGTAGTTAACATCCTCGCCACCGCGGTTCCCCTTCGATTTAAGAGGCTGTGGTGATAAGCTTGTGATAAATTAGGAGTACTGTAATGCTACACGAGTTCTTATGAATGGTGACATGGCCTAGCGGTAGCGAATTCGTCGCTTGTTGCAGAGATTCGAGCGCATTTCTTATCCAGCGGCCGCCGCGACTAATACTGCGCCGTGTGTTTACCATAAAACGTGCGCCTCTGCTTCACTGCAGACGATAACGAGCACTTGATGTCATCTGCCAAGAGTGAGCTATTGTGTGCCAGACTGAGTCCAAATTTGTAATTATACATGGTAACCATTGCCCCATACCGCGGAACCTTGGCAGGACCCCCCCCCCCCCGAAGAACGAGTCATGACACTCAGTGAGGTTATCCTGGGTAAACAAGCATAATACAAACAACAATATAGACTCGTGCAGCGGTGAGTGTTGCAGCCAATCTGAAAAGGGGTGTCAGATGGTTTTGTGGTGTGGTGGATGCTGGTTCCGAGTAACCACGTTACTAGGCGACCTCTTCCAGTAGACTTTTTATTATTCTGGTGGGCCCAGAGATAGTTAGTGCTATAGGGAATAGATGCGAATAGTATAGTGGACATGTGCCAATGTGAGCACTGACACAAACTTACAAAAAAATACGGGTGTGAGAAGAATGGGGGATGGCAGAAGAGAGGACGAGAACAATGAATTTTGTTTCCACAAGAGCAAATTTTATGTTGGATGGTAAATAATGCAGCAATGCCACCGATTTACGTCTCTCCCTTTGACGTTGTTTCGCAAATATGCCGTCACTTTATACTGGTAGGAACCTCCTGGTTACACCAGCCCACAGGGGATTATTGTGTCCGTCCATCATGCATCCAAAAATGGGTGGGGAGGGGCTGGGCGGGGAGGGGCTGGGTGGGGAGGGTGGGGCTGGGTGGGGGTGGGAGGGGTGGGGCTGGGTGGGGAGGGGCTGGTCACCCCGTGGTGCCCTTACAAAACTCAACGTTTAACCTACTCACGCCGGCTTGTGCCCGCCCTCACAGTCGGCCATATTTGCGGAATATACCACGCCGCCGTTGACCCTAGCCATTGACCGAGCAACCCAACGTTCCTACCAGCTCCCTCCGCAGAAATGTGTTAATACCGCTACCCGATTTGCGTCGACTCAACACACACCGACGTGGCGGGCAGCATCACCTGTCCTTTCTCGTATCCCTCGCCTCAGCCTCCGCCTATCACTGTGAATCGCCTGGATTTACGTCGTGACGTTCTGACAACGCCCCGACCGGACATCTGTGAACAAAAGAGCTTCATCGCTCAGCGGATTCCTGCGGTATAAATAAATATTCTGTTTCGATATTAGTCGCACCTTTCAGGAATGCATCTCTGATGTAAACCGGGGTATTGCTATACTATATCTGGCCAGATACCGTTGTGGAAAGAGGACTGAGCTTGCAATGTGATAGTTGTGAGTTCAAATGCCAGTTACGAGTGGACGCAGCCTGTTATCCATCCGTGATCAGTACAAATCGTACAACTTCAGTGCAATGTGGAATTCCCATCACCGGCTCTGGGGGTTACCAAAACGCAAGTGTATCCTCTCCATTGTATCGTTGGGGGGATTGAAGACGCATTGATTTTGCCTTTCAGCTTGAATCTGGAACCAAATTAAGTAACCTACAGCAAAGTCAGATTGCAGGATGCCTGAACGAACACAGTAATCAATTGCCTTTTTATTTAATCAACTATCAATTTTAATTAGGGGTTTAGCCCAAAAGCCACTGGATTCATTATTGCCAAGTGCTCGTGTCATTTGGTAACATGTTGGATATTGCCGGTGACCTCAATCCAATAAAAAGTTACTTGTTGGATTGCTCATGAGAGAGAAATTCAATGAAACCACAAGATACCAAGCGAGGTTTTTTTTTTTTAAATAACCTAAATCCCTTTGCCAACTCCGCACAGCAAAAATAGTATGACAGTTCGTGTCTATTTAAATGACAGCAAAGTGCAATGAGTAGTACATTTCAATGAGTATATTCCTATAAAACTATTGATTCGAATAAATAGGAATTAGTCTCTTAGCAGCAACCAGAAAAAACACTTAAACTGAACATCACTTTAAAGAAAATAAATTTACACAAGCATCCAGATTAGGCATGTCAACTGGTATCAGTACAGGTCATTTAATACAAGCAATTTTAACAGAACTTTGTAGAAGCGTTTGAATGGTCACTAATTTAAAACCTGAAATTGCATGACATATATTGCATATGTGCCAATTATTTGCACAAAAGCAATGCCATATTTGCGAGAGAAACACCTGGCTTCCTTTCTGCTCAACAAATGTGTGGGGGAGATTGTCACTTCATGGTGGCAAGTCCACATCGCTATGACGGGGCCAACTCTATCCACAGGGCAAGCATTTTGCGTGAGAGTTAATTTTATCTACCCGATAGTGATGATGGGCCAAGTCAACTCCTGACCAGTATGTCAAATCACTATGGATCAATTGCAAATTGAGCAGTGCCCATCTGGAGTCTGTGCAGTCTTTCAAAATAGAAAAAAATCAAACATAGAGCGACGTCTATTCAGTGACGATTGCTCAAACTACAGCAAAGATTACAAACCCACAACTGTAACTTCAAGTGCCCTCCCAATAACATATTAAAAGTTCATTAATCTTCAGAACAGAAATAAAGAGAACATGCAAACCTTGCAAAGCACAGAGCTGGATATTTACAACTTAATATAGCACGATAACCTCATACAACCTATTAAAGCAGACTTGCCAATTCAAGTGGAGAATCAAAAAGACCTCCGAAACGTAATGTTTCACATTTTAAGTAGCAAAACTCCAGTTTTATCAATCACCACGGTACCTTTACACAACTGCATTTTGCTTAGATTATTTGACGTACATGTACAGCTCTGTTGTCAATCTACTGCTGGATGAGATTACACCCATACCAGGCGGGTCATGGGGTTATTTGAACCGTAACTTCACCGCGCTGGTGAGAGCGCATCGGTGAAGGCAGGGCGAGTAAGTTTGGGAGCATAGCAGAGTACAGGACAACAACAGATTTGGCTTTACTGCCCTCTTGCTCGCCATGCAGCCCACGGACTGCTACTAGTGGCTATGCATGGAGGCACCCACCCAAGCACTATCCGGGCTCAACCCTGTTCAGCTTCCGAGATCTGATGATATCGGGCACATTCCGGGCGATTTCGTCAGAGGCGGTTGCATGAGATACTGTCCAGCGATGTTTTCACTTGCCGTTGCCCTTTGTGGTGAAGCTAGAGCATCACACACACACACATACTGTATTAGCAGCTTACGTGTGGATGTTAACAAATACATTATAAGGTCGCACTCATTACAAATTGTTTGCCACAAATGGACCACAATACCTTGCTGATTTCATCAAGGTGCATAAACCATCACGCAAACTCCAGTCTTCCTCGCAGCAACTTTTGGCTATCCATCCAACAAAGACGATCACCACTTCACGCACTTTCAAATGCACTTGTGCGGCCATCTGGAACGCTCTTCCTGCCGATATTAGAAAGCCACTGGCGCTATGCACTTTTTAAATCAAGATTTTCAACTCATTTATTTAGAACTTTTTCCGATTAGCACGGTTGGCTATGCACGGTGGAAATAAATTCAACCTACATACACGACAGCTCGGCAATGGTAATGAGCAGTCACCATTCATGATTGCATTAACCAGATGGCACATTCTGTTTGGCACGAAGTATTAGCTTAACCAGTGGCGCACACGTCTACGGGTATACAGGTAGACAAATGCATGGCAAAAGTCAAACGTGTCTCAACACTCAAAAAGGGGTTTGGACAGTGCTAATCTTTGTTGACAATCGTTACACGCCCTGTTTGTTATTTGTGCAATATGCTGCAAGGACCCTGGACTGCTTGTGTCTTTGTCTTCGTGTTGTGGTGCTCACTCACGACCACCGATCTCCCTTGTAAAAATAGCTAGGCAACATAATTAAATAAACTCTAAACTCTACTTGCAGCACTGAGTCAGTGCATGTTAAAATTCCACAATTCGGTGGCAGTCAACAATATATTTGTGACATGACCAGTAATAATAAAGATGTTGTCCTTTCAAGGCCGTAGCCATGGAGTCAACATTGGGGGGATCAAATCATACATTTGAAAATTTTACCGAAAGAACCAAGAATATGATTCCCTGCAGTCACGAAAGCTTTAAATCGAAATTAAATTTCCTGCCATTTTCTGCCTAAAATATAAAAACATTCACTAACACATAGGATGGACTTTTTGTTTATTTTCTTGAATAATGTCTAAGAGTGTATTGTATTACACTGCTCTGTTTTTTTTCTCTTTTACATTTCCTTGTTTCATTGTATGTAATGGCAGAGATTCGGGATTAATAAAGTACAACCATAACCACAATCATATAAACAGAAATCTATTTTATAGCAATATATTGGGGGGGGGGGATATTTTGAGCATATTTGAATATTGGGGGGGGATGTGTCTAAATTATAATTACGGCCCTTGTGTCCTTTAATTACCCAGGAAAACCTCAACGTATATCAAGCTTTTTTATTCCCCAGGCAGATCTTTGCATTGGAATGTTTGGCCAATTGTGTTCATGTTTGGCATGGTTACTCATGACAAATCTATGTATACGAGGGGACTGCCACTCCAAGGTCCACACAGATAAGATTATTTTAAAAAATAACACGGGTAAGTATTAAAGAAAAGCATTTCAACAACTACCGTAAGAACACGCCTCTCCATGTGTTGGTAATGGGGGTCGTTTGACGATACTTCATCATACTGGTCAGTGCAGGTTAGGGGCCGTCCATAAATGACGTCACGCACGATTTGGGACGATTTTTTAACCCCCCCCCTCGGCGTCGCAAAAAGTCAGACCCCCCTCAAATATGACGTCACAAAGCTCTGCCCCCCCCCCCCCCCAAAAAATAAAACATGCTTCAAATCGCTTTCAACTATTGTCATTGTAGTGCGTATTTAATGTGGCGCTGCACTCTGATGCTGTAGGAGAAAACATTTATTAAAAAGTATATTTAATTAAGTAGAACGTGTTGTCTATATTTATTTAAAGTTGCGCATTTTGATGTGACGTCACATTTCTCAACCCCCCCCCCTCGTCACACATCGTCACAATGTCTGACCCCCCCCCCCTAGGTGCGTGACGTCATTTATGGACGGCCCTTAAGAGGGTAACTCAGTACCGGTTCCGATACCACTTATCACTGATGTCAACTGTGGTTGAAACTCAAGCTCAGATTTGTCGCGCAGTGCACGAACCACAGAGCCATACATCCCACCCCCAAATACAACACAACTCCTTTTCATCGACCCTGGAACGAGGTGTTTTATTAGTAGTATGACACGTGTCATCCATCGCACACAAATCAACGTATGAACGGATAACAGTTGTCGTCCGACCAAAATTTGTTTTTCCACTTACCGGAGTGAAGCGTTTCTATCTAAACCCAAGCGCCACGTGCCAAGCAGGACAGGCGGCGCGAGTTAAAAACCACTCCCCTCCAACCCTGGACGCAGTGGGAGGGTGCAGGGAGGGCATAGTGCAGGCAATGGGGGCTGAGCCCACAAGAGCCACACACAACTTTCATTAGGATTTTGTAGAATATTATTTATTTACTTATTTACGTGTTATTTCGCTGTTGCTTTTCACTCTTCGCTGGGCCATGTTTTCTTTCTTACCCATTGCTTCCGCCCCCCCCCCACCACCTCTTGCTTGGTTTGGGCCATAGTTAATCTCAGGGTTGTGTTCGACATCCCTGGAGATGGGGGGGGGGGGCTGCCGATGTTGTGCTCTGCGGGGTTGTTTGCATCTCGCGGGGTCCGTTTTGGGTGACGCCTGGGCAGCAATTGGCTCATCTGGGGCTTACGCGAGGCATTAGGCGGCTGTGCCACGTCCCATCTAGGAGCTGCTGCTGCTGGGGGGCTGTTACAGTGGGGGCCCCCCTCTGCTACCCCACGTCTGCACCTACTCCGATTAGTAAAGTTGGCTACGTACGATGCGAAAGAAGTTAAACATACATGCGTACATAAGTGTTGTCAGGTTTGCTCGGTGCCTGTGAGTGCCATGGTTGTTGAAATGTTGTGGTGGATTCGTTGTTGGTGGTGCTGTGCTCGTATCAGATGCTGTAGTATTTACACATTTTATAAATGCAATTGCTTATCTTTATCCTTGAAGCTTTGGTACAGGAAAGAACCACGTCATGCCATTCTAGGAAAGCAGCAGCACAGGCCAGTTTAGATTTATAATCGTCATGAAAACATTTCATTGCATCTCAAAAATCTGATGGGACTTCTGGCGGATTTTGGGGGATGTGACTTTGGACTCTGCCACTTGCGGCTAAGGGAAAGCAGTCAGACGCTGTATTTTCTTACACAATCATTGTTATGGACTGTATACCATTCTGCCTGTGGAGGCAATGGTGCTAAATAATTGGGCAATAGTGCAACAGAACGAACGTGGAGTGAAACTCCAAAATACATTCCCCCAAAAAATGTACACGCCCTAAATATCCACGATGCACCCGCGGTCCACAACAACTCCAATGGCAGTGATGGAACGACATGACATAAGTTTGTGCACAGGAGCGAGATAAATACTGCGCCATCGCAAGACCATAGGCGGCGGCGACAGCATGGAGAGGCCTTCATCCGTAAGTGGATAGACCATGGCCATGATAACAAGAAGATAATATCATGATGGCGATGCCACTTACTGCTGCCTCCTGCACTGCTGACGCTATCACAGCCGTCACACAAGGCACATTACACTATACAACTCCATTATATAGCACCACTACATTTCTGCATCGTTCTATTTCGCTGGGTGCTCTCCAGTTTCCTCCCACATGTATGAACACTCATTAATTGGCTGAAAACATCTTCATATATATAGAACTGCGTGTGGCTGACTTCCAGCTTGTTAGTGGTTCCTTGGCGATTGTGAGATGCCATTTACATGAACGGCGTGAGAAACACATTATTATCCAAATATTTGCGGCAAGAAAAAGGAATAAATCTGAAATTCATCCCAATATCCGTGTTGGCATGGATAAGACGCAGATAAAAGTAAAAATTGTTCTTCTCCGTGAATTTTGCTCATCCACAAAACAGTCCCTTCCCCAAACCCTCATAAGCAATAGGACCTCAAAATATATTTTTTATAAAATTTAACATTCTGTAACGTTCTTTTCTGCGTTTATCCACGTATTTATGTCTGGTCTTCATTTGCAACAGGAAGATTTCAATTTTGCCTGACTATTTTGAGTAGGGGAAATAGATTTTACTCCCGTAAGCTCGTACTCCGTCAACTCTGTAAGAGTAAAAAAACGTCAACCCCCCAAAAGAAGAATTCACGTGCGCACAATAATGAACGCCACCAAAACTGGTAAAATAAAATAAAACACGTTTATAAACACAAAAGTACAGTCGAATGCTTTGTGATAATATGCATTGTGTTCAGTGGCAGTCTCACGATTTCCCATGTGTACATTTGTATTCATGCCTGGATGCCCATGTGGCCAGGCTGCTGTGTACGCACGCGTGTGTGCTTAGCCACCTGTCCATCCTGCTCCTCAACACTCTGTATTCTGAGCCTGCCCATAGCCCAGTAATCTTTCCGTTGCTTCAGTGGATCACGCCAAACGTCGTCATATACACCAAGGCACCGGTGTTAATTCTCGATTATCCGCGGGCAGATTCCCTGGCTGGGTCGATTGACTGTGCTTGCAAACAAAATCAATAAAATATCTCGAAGCACACACTGCTTTCATTATTAGCTGCTGCCCACTGTCACGTGCCCACCGCAAATACCAACACATACGCTGGGAAGTAAACATATTACTCCAAGCAGCAATAAAGACAGACTTGAGACATTCTAGGTCTGCGCCCCAATCAACAAATGTTTTGCATCCTAATTGGCATGTGTTTTGCATTATCTGCATTTTTTATTAATCAAGGTCACCAGGCCCCCCCCTTCCCCCAAAATTACTCTAGAAATAATTGAGAGTTGGCTGTATTTGCAGAGCTGTAAAGGGGGCCGGTAGATGGAACTACGGCAATACCATTCACTATGAGCCACGGAATTCGATTTGGGCCCCCACCATTCCGTGTTTTGATCAACTCAAGTTGGCTGCCATTTAGCCTCGGGCCGAAATTCTCTGCGCCGATTTTGCTTCACAGGTTGGCCTGAATTCTGTAGGTCAGAATGCAGGCCGAGCAGAAAAACATCACCAAGCAAATAACAACACGTTGCAAGTGTAAACATTACATTTGCAATATAACATTTATTTGTCAACAAATCAGTTTTGACTTTTGACTTGTAAGCAAGGGAACCTGCCCAACTCACGTGATCTTATCTAACATAGATGTACATATCACCTTAATTAAAGGGACTTATGTACAATTGTATTTGTACATGTACAATTGTATTTGTACATAAAATGATAAAATAAAGAGTGTGGTTATTAAAAGTGGTGGTATAGTTTGTGGTGGCAGGAGGACAGGTGGAAGTGTGTAAGGAGGGCTCGTGGTAGACCTGGTCATAGCTGGGGGCTGGGGGGGGGGGGTGCAGGACAGGGCATTAAGATGACCAAGGGAGAAGAGATGGGTTTTAACGGAGGACACACGATGGGCTAACTCCAGTAACTCAGCGCTTGCTGTATTTCTTTGTATGTACGTATGCATGTTGTTAATGCTGTTCTATTGTTGCACTTGTTCGAAGTTATTAGCACCATTCTTCACCAATGTGGACTGGTCAAGGGTGGGCCCCAGGACCGGCTCACATACCGTTTCGCCACTGACATGAGCCGTGGGTGTGAATCGAACACAGATCACCGCGTACAAAGTGCCCATAGGGAAGCATGACACCAAGGTTAATGTACGAGTGAAGCGTGGAGGAGGATCAGGAAAAGTTTTGGGCTGCACCTCAGCCCCTGGTACGGTATTTGTGATCGACACAAAGCCCAGGGCATCCTGACCGCTGACAAGTACGGGCAGCTTGCGATCCCTCATGCCAAAGAACTGTGGTGAAACGATATCTGGCCATTGCAGAGGCTGAAGGCACACTCACCACCAAGGCTGAGTCCTGATACGAGACTGTGTGGGGGCTTGTACATAAACCGAGGTCAAATGGCAGCAAATTGGCTGATTTGTGGGGCATATTACAGGGAAATTGGAACAATACTCTGCAGTAGTGCAGTGGTAAACCATACGGGCAGCATGAGAACACACAGTGCAATACTCTGCATCAAGTAAAGCTTTGTGTGTGTCTCCGTGGGTGTCTCTGTCTCTTTGTGCGTCTACGCATATCCATGTCTCACACTATGTCCCTGGGTCTCTTTGTGTCTCCATGTCTCTGTGACAGTATGTGTTTGTTTGTTTATTTGCATGTGGTGTGTGATCAAAGCATGTCCTGCTGGTGGCACTTGCTTTGATCGCAGCACGTTTCAGTCACTCGGTGCATCTATGGGCATTTTTTTCTTCCTTATAAAACAATTCACGGATATCTCATGAGAATGAATTTCTGCACGGCGGATAATTGGAAGAATGGGGCCACAGATAATAGTGGTTTTCTTGGACCCTACTGCTTCTGCGGATAATAGTCGCAAGTAATAGGATAACGGATCATAGGACTTCTTCTGTATTGGTCCTGATGTAGTGGTTGAATATGTATATTCCCATGATGAGAACCAGCATGGTGTAAATAGAGCACTGTTTATTGTGTAATACTCGATGTCAAACAATAACACAGTGCTTTTCAAACTCAGAGTTTACTTGAATATTCCAAAGATTTTCCAGGAAGTCACATGCCGGTTATTTTATCTGTTGATGTGTGTGACTGCATTTTCTTTTATATTGCAGAAGAATGGAAACATTCAGCTGTGCATAACTCAGATTATTGGGAAAGCAATTTCTGCCATGGGCATAATTCAATTAACAGATATTGGAATTCTACAGCATATGAAATAATGAAATCGGACTACATTACAGCCATGTACCATCGAGAATGTCTACGACTGGGTGTTACTGTTGAGCACTCGACTAACATTTGAAAGTGAGCCAGTTAAAATCCCAGTCTGGGGTTGAATAGGTCCAATATGCTTTGGGCTCTGATAAAATAAACTGCACTTTGTGGGAATTTAACAGTGATTGTTCAATAGAGACACTCACCAATGTGACATGGGGATATTGAATTCTTACCACTCCCGGCTCGGTCCCGCACATGGAGATGAGTAACGGAACACTTTGACCCGACTATTGGAGTCTGAGAGAGGGGGCATGGTGTCAAGGAGCAGACTTTTGGTACATTTGTGCCACGTACTTCATTTCAGTACAGAACCATGGTCTTATATCTTACATGTGAAAACCAATGGATACAAGTGCATATACACCTTTGTACAGCATTGCAATTATGGAAATACACAAGCGAGACGCATCTTTGGATTACAATTGCCAATTGCAACTACATGAATGTATGATTGGTACAGGAGATTTTTATTGCTTAAAATAAAAAAAAACGAATAAGTTGTCCGGTGCGCTACTAATGTGTATGTGCTCC
>NW_024705176.1:0-20600 GCF_018977255.1 Callorhinchus milii
TGAAGTTCAATGATCAAAACAAGCTTTGAATTTCTATGACATTATCTCCTCATGTGAGAAAAATCACCAGATACATTTACTTTGTAAAATCAGTTTTGGTTTGTTTGTTTTAAATATGTTCATGTTATTTCTGGTCCTAATACGATTATTTGTGCATTCCTTCTTGATTATAAATCAGTCGTGTGAAACAAATGTCTACTTCCTTTGCATGGGTCTGATTTTATGTTTGATTGGTTTACTGTATTTGTGGGTTTGTTTTCTTTGAAGTTCATTACATGCAGTGCTTAATTTCATCCGGGAACAGTCTTGAATGTTGTTCTCAGAAATATTTTGGCATGCCACATCTATCTCTTATGATTGGTAATAGGATTTTATTGGATTATAGTCTACAATAATATAGCAATATTATGGATAAGTGTACCTTGTCTACTTGTGGTAGTGCCTCATCCCAATAATCCCTAATCCAGGCCAGCCTAGCAGCTGGAAAATATAGAGTAAGAAATTAAGCCCTGATTGCATTGTTTGATCTTTTTTGAGAGTTCAAAACAATTTGAACGTGCTGATTAATTTGCTTTTCCAGATTTTGACGTTGGGCACGATTCACATTCACATGTAGGTGATTGAACCTTTTGCCCAATGTTTGTCTCCAATCGCCAAAAATGGAGCAAAGTCCGAAGACGATGCGTTTGTCCGTTTTTGCCGAGATGTGAATCTGGCTCAGCATAACTTAACGCGTTTGCTCAATGGAGGAATCCATTTCAGCGGCTTCCTGTCGCAGTGTTTGACATCGTCTTAATCCAGCTCGCAAACCTCATACACATATCCAGCCTTGCAACATTAAACTCCTCTGCATCAATACCTGGTGACGTATTTATTCCAACCGATTAACGTAAACTATTCACGTGGTGTGTGCTATGAATTTCGCTGCAGTGCAGCATAATTCATAGCACTGTATTATGCTCCCACATCTGTACGCCCCACCTTCACTGGTTGGCGCGGTGAAGTATGGTGACATTACCTGCACGGTGTTTGGGAAGCTCTTATCCACCAGTGGATTGATCAGAGGCTGTACATGTACATCGTGTGTTCATTATTTCACCCTTAAGTAACAATTTGCAGTCGTACTGCACTGTTAAGACGATCCACAGCGATGTGCACAAATACGGTAAACAAATCCTCGCCCAATGTTTCCCCCGGTGAAGGCTTCACAGGTGGTTGAGTAAACGATCTGTCATTTTCCACGAAAATGCAGATGTCAACCAGATATGTATAACACAGCACACTGTGTGCCTCTTTTTTTTGGCATCGGTATTTCATTATGTTGACGTGTGCTCATTGCTCATTGTACGTTTCTTTTTGCATGGGTTCTTTTCTTTTTTTTAGAAATCTCACCCGAGGAGTTGGCAGATTCCGTGAAATCCTCAGAGCTGTGGAGACACGGACCACGCAGAACCTGCGAATGGTATGGGACCGCTCGATTGCCAGGCTCGCAGCTCTCTTGTAAAATTCAGCTTGGCCCACGCTTCTCAACCTTTTTGGAATGGCATCCTCCCCAATCAAGGCCACAGGTGTCTGCATCCCCCTCCATCCAAGCTCCAGTGCCACATGTGCATGCCCCTAGTCAACGCGGTGTTTCTAAGGCACGTTTCACGTTGTGCCATGTGTGTGTTTTGTATTTTGTGTTAGCCATTTGTTTCATGTTGTGTATGTGTGTGGGTTTTGTGTTCGCGATTTGTTAAATTTTTTGTGCTTTTTTAGTCTTTTATTTGATGCTGTGTATGTGTGTGTATTTTGTGTTAGCCATTTGTTTAATGTTGTTTATTGGTGTTTATTTGTGTTAGCATTGGTTTCATGCTGTGTATGTGTGTGTTTTATGTTCTGCATTTGTTTCGCGTTGTGTATGTGTGAGCTTTGACACCGAAAAGTGGCGCTGGTTTTTTCCGTGCACATTTTACTTTTATCCTGCACAGTATCTAAGCCACATCCTGCACCCCCCCACCCTTTCAGAGGGCCTGAACTGCCAAGCTCAAGTGTTTATTCAGCAGCATGAGCCTATCCGATTAGCTTGTTTTCTTCGGCCACGGACAAATGTTGGCCTATCGCTGCGAATCACTTGCTAGCAGTGTTCAGTAATTGACTTGTTGCTTAAAAATAACGTTATAATTCCCTGCACCACAAATTACTACAAACTGCACTTTTCATCTGTTAAACACATTATAGGGAAGCAGTGGGGTTTGGGGGGGTGTCAGCAAGGATGCCTAAGCTTGTCCAAATATTTTGTCACTTATCAAATTCATCGGAGTGCATTCGACCACTTTTGCGAAACAATTCGTATCAGCGTGGTGAATTTCATCCAAAATTCCCCCCAAGCCGTCAGATTATTTCTCTCCATGTAAATTGAAGCAAAAATTACCGCACGGTTTTAAGGAATAATCTTAACAAAAATGATAGTTTTTACATTTGTCCTTTTTTTTTTTAAAGCAACAAAAAGGGACTACTATTGCATGTTCATGGTCGTACGTTCTTAAAATCCAGCTGTGCCGTGTAGGGGTCTGGGCTTAAGAAAATGAGAATGTTCTCCACTTTCCGACGTGTGACGGTATCGTGATATCTAACATCACTGTGCCGTGCCAACGCACGGCACCTGGGGCCAGGATTGACATAATCCTAGCGTGCTCAGTGAAAAGCACGATAACCGGATTACTCCATCGCGTTAAACATGCTGCATGTTTGAAACTGAATGTTGAGGCTGTCGACTGCACTTTGCTTTCCCGCCCACTGACCAGCTGCTCTCTGACCCTGCAACGCGCCTCACGCCGATGAGACCGCTATCCTTCGCCTGTTCGACTCCAGGCTCGAGACCTTTTACCCCTCTTCTCTTCTGCATGTGACTCTCTTTATGCATGCGTTTTAAAGCCTTTGTTGTCGTTTCAGTAGCCATTCTTATCTCAAGACTTCCACCTGTCACGTCGCAAAATAAATAAGTAAAATATGAAAAATGTCCTCGATTGACACACGTCGTATATTTATAGCGTCTTGAGAGGCAGTTGCAATTGAGCGCTGTATATATCGATCCCGTGAGCTCACAAGCTAAGCAGCGTTGAGCCTGGGTCAGTGCTTGGGTGGGTGCTTACCTCATTAGTTCTGCAATATTCCTTCAGGGCCCTGTGCTTGTTCTCTGCGATATTTATGTTTTTTTCTTTATTTTTTGCTGATGCGCTCGCGCACCACGGATCTCTCCTGTTAAAATAACCGGGCGACTGGCTATGATCGGGACCATCCCTGTAACAAATGGAACAAACTCAAACTCACCCGTGCGCATAAAAAGGTTGTCGTAGGGACTGCAACGCTATGCGGTGAGCAGCAGAGGGCAGTGCAGTAAAATCCACTAATGCACCGCACTTCCACGCTTCCAGGTCTGCCCCCCCCCGCCTGCAACCAGCCCACGCTGACCAGTGTGGCAAAGTGCGGTCACACACAATCTCCACGTGCCCACACAGCGTGGGTAGAGTCTCGTCATCCAGGAGTGGATCGACAAAGGGGTTGTATCTGTAGATGTCCAGCGAATAACACACCCCCCGTTAAGATGGACTTAATTCGCTTATGTGGACGACACAAGCGAATTAAGTAGTTTCCTATCTAAAATAATATAAGGGGCCATCCATTTAGTTAATACGCAAAAATCTGTGAAAACTTGACTCCTCCCTGTACGCACGCGTACTTTTTACACCCCCCCCCCCACCTGCGTACGTTCGCTTGACGCACCCTCCCCGAATCCTATAGAACGGCCGATATTTAATTCACGCAGAAACGATCAGGGATTAATAATATTGACGTGTTGAAGCAAACAGATAGTCCACCGCCGGACTATCTAACTCATTTGAAGGCCAATGTAGATAAATTGTTATCGAGGCTTCACCCCCCGCCCCGTTTCCTATGCGTACATTGTCAGTAGACCCCCCCCATACGCAAGCGTACGCATTTGGGTTAACTCCCCCTCTCCCCTCCATGCGTACGTACTCAATGAATGGCCCCGTGGATGTCTCAATTGTTCAAATTCCTTATTTCAGCAATTTGGAGCTGGGAATGATAAGTGAATAATATATCGCATCCCGCATAAAAATACGCTTAAGAATATTACTTTTTTGGCTGAATGTGCCTTGTTAATCTAAAGCGATGATTCCAATTAACAGCAAAACGCACACTGAGTGAAGGGAGGGGGGGGCTACACGTGCAATAAATCCACTCCGTTTCGCGCCGTGTCCTCCTCCCCCTCCGTTCCGCCCCCCCTCCCCCACCACGCCGTCGTCGCGGTGGCGAAGACGATCGCGCGGCAACTGGCAGAGATCCTGCTGCGGGGCATGTGCGAGCAGAGCTACTGGAACCCCTTGCAGGACCCCCCGCAGACCCCGCACGGCACGGCCGACCCCCTGCAGCCGCCGCGGGCGCCGCTCGGCAAGGCCTACTCGCCGAGTCGTGGGCCCCGCACCTACGCGGGCGACAAGTGAGTGGCGGCGTTGAGGCGTGCGCAGCGGCGCTCGAGCGCGCAGCTGTCACCTGAGGGATGGGGGGCCTTTTGTGAGGGTGATTGAGACCCCCCCCCCATCTCCGCTGCTAAAGGCTCAAACCCCTTATAAAGTCAAGTCAAACTGTTGTACGCAGGTGAGGAGAGATCGAGCAGAATGCATGATAGACAAAAGCAGGCGATTGTGTGTTTCGTTCTGTTTAGCGTTCAGTATTCGTTTAAAGTTTGCTTAGCAATGACTGTAGCGTGCTCCCATCCCCCCCCCCCCCCTGAGTTTTTGCATGCCCTGTCCCCTCCTTAAACATGGGCACACTGCAGGTTTGCCGTCACCCCTAAATTTTGATCGAGCCAGGGCACTGCAACTGTGCCCCCCTTTTAAACATTCCCATCAGCTGAGTAATGGTGCCTCGCGAGGTAGTGCATAGATAAAGACGATGGTGACGATGGTGACGATGGTGACGATGGTGACGATGGTGACGATGATTAGTTCAGGCTCATTCTGGAATCGGCATGGTGAAGGAGGGCTAAGTGACCCCCACAACCTGCACAGGGTAAAGGCATATTGACTGTTTGTAAAAGTAAAAATGGGTTTGGGCAGGACACGTCACAAGAAGGATAATGCCCTGTCGCCACAAACAGGAGTAGCAGCCACAGGAGGGAACTCGCCCGAGAGCACATCCACAGTGGAGATGGAGCGATGATTTTGGCTCGTGTGCTGGTGCCAGGTGGATTGTACGCGAGAGATGACGACGGCTTGGGGCAAGCCTTCATCCAGCAGTGGCTTGATCATCGTTCATAACGATAATGAAGATGAAGTAATAGATACGTGAAGCAGTTATGAAGGGCAAAGGATTTAGCACATTTAATTGGCAGTCTTTGAAATGGAATGAGCACAGGTGGGCGGGGTGGCCGTGAGGGTTGGGTAGGCACTGAATGGGATAGACTGGCAGCCTTCGGTGTGTTGACTGCCGGGTCAAACTCACCGCGTCCTTCAGGTCCGCCAGTTTCAACACGCGTGACGTGTGCGGCGTAACCTCCTTCGGGTAATCTCCGTACGACGGCCACGTTTTCAGCCTGCCCATGAATGGAGTGTGTTACTTTGCTTGAAATGTGAATGGAAGAAATTGGCTCTACTTGGAAAGACGCTCTGCATCGGACCCAAGACCAACAGTTGAGCACCATTGGGTTAGCCTGTGGCTTAAACAGCCATTATGTCCGTAATGTAATGCCCGTTCAAGTAGTTAAAGTGCAATCAGCCTTGGCAGCTGCCTTTAACGTCGTTGTTGGCTATTTGCGTGTATTATGAATAAATGACATGCCCTTCGGGTGTTTGTTGGTCCTTCCACAGTGGGACATTTTTATACTGGCTGACGCGTCTTTTGCATTTTTATCTGAACTTGCAGCCGCTGACTCGAGTTTCGTCTTACCACGTATTTAAATAAGTCGTGTGTCGACGTACACTTCAATTGTTACGCTAAATACATTGCATACAATTTGCTTATCATTTAAAATCTTTGCACACATGAGTCGCGACGTGTTTTAAAAGCAGGATTTCATGGAATTGATGTCAACTGTGTCATCATTCGTCGCCGCGTCACATTGGGCGTGGGCTGAGTTTCCCGTGTTTCCACTGGCCGAGCCAGTGGTGGGGGAGGGGGGGTGGCACGTGCCCCCCCCCCCCAATGATCCACTCGAAATCCTCATTTCGATTGCATCATTGGGTTTATTAGTAATAAGTCGGCATCTTGCGACCCCACTGCACTTGTAGCATATTATGATGTGCCAGGACTTTAGGAGATGATAGGACAATAGTCTGAGTCCATAATTGCCAATAAGTAACGGCAAACAGTTATAAATAACTTACAGAATTGCGCACGCAGTTGCGTCTACAGTACACGACTTCCCCTGAAGACATTCACCTTCAGCGAGCGCGATGCCGATCACAAACAGTTAGAATTCAACCCTCGATCGATGGCTGCGCCATCGCCGCACACGCGTCGAATAAAAAGCAAGGGACAAGTCCTTACTTACTAACAACTATAATTTTTCATTGCAGGAGGGGTTGCCCCCTCTACCTGAAAATCCTGGCTCCGCAATTGCGTATATTTACAAAAATGTATTTATTAATTTGCTTCCCAATTATGCCTTTTTTGCATGAGCAGTGAGAACAATACTGGATCTACTCTGGCCACCAAACCGGGCTAGAGAGCCCATGTCCCTAAAAACATCCTATCCTGCCTGAACCAATCCCGATAGATTCCCAGAACTCGTAATGCTTTTACCAATCCATAGGCTTAGCTGCGCTTAAATTGTAAATTGGTCATGATGTCACGGGGTCAACGAGGAAGGGAAACTCACGCACCGTGAATTAACCCGCTTAGTTCAGCTTTATCGACCGTGTTGGTATTGTGTTGGTGGGGGTAAAAAGTTGATCCAACAGGTTTACAACAATTGTCGACCACCGCCCCCCCCCCCCCCCCAATTTTTTATTTTTTATTTTTTTTTTTTTTTTTTTGTAAGCATATATTCCTACACCCTCCATACAAGAGAGTCAGTAGTATATCAGCACACATTGGGTGGGGAGGGGGGAAAGAGGACATTAGTGGGGGCGACAGGCGAGGCACAGAGCACCGAGAAGCCCTACGTAGGAGCTAGTTTTAAAAAATAGCTCTGCTTTACTCTTGAGAATTTGAAATCAATGATACTTCAATGGACGTACAGTTAAAATTGACCACCCATAAGCAACACGTTAAGGAGCTCAGAGCAGTGTTTTTGTAAACAACTTGTGTGCAACGTAATTACCAAACTGACGGATTCTTAAAAGGTCTGCTTAATTTCTCCAGCCTCTTCTGCCCTCAAGAGAACACAGAGGAAGCCCTGCTACTGCTGCTGATCAGCGAGTCTATGGTAAGGGTGTCCGGAATGTCACTTGGGTTCATCAGGAGCATTTTACCTCGTACGACCGAGCCATGCCGGGGCCTTGCCGAGCCAGCAAGCGTGGCAGAGGAGGGTGCCAGGTTGTTTTTCCACCGCATAACTTGAGCCGTGCTGCGAACCTGAATACATTTTATTCAATGAAAGTTATTCGCCTTACACCTGACGCTGCTTGGCCCCAAGCCAGCTTCAGATGTCATTTTGTGAGACCGGAGTTTGACGGTTTAGTTTTCGGCTCAGCAAATAGCCGGTGGAATACCACGCGTGCTATGAAGGCCCGGTTTTGGCACGGCTTGGGTATAACAGTGGAAAAGGAGTATTGGTTTGCCTGCTTGCTGACATCTCAAAGCACTGTTTGCTTGTACTGCGTGCCATTATCACTCGTCGTCAAACATTAAGATGCATCAGCACTGTCTCCATCACTGCATAAATATTAGCACCTTCCCCTTGATGGCTGATTTGAGCTGTAATTACTTGCCCGGGTCATACACGGTGTTTAATTATCAAATAAGAATCACTGTGGTGGATAGCGCATTTACAGTCGAAGGTGCTGACACTGATATTGCGGGTGGGGATAAAGACCACGGATGGGAGACTGATTTGGAATATCAGGTGTTGCAGGAGTTAGCTACAAGGTGACCAGGAACTGACAGCAAGGAAAAAACTGTACCGAGCATTTAGTGTTGCCCACTCATACGCGTGTGTTTTCTCCGAGTACTGCGCATTTCCTTTCTCCTGCCAAAAGAAACTCATTCATGGACTTGACCAACATCCATACGTAGGACCTTCCTGAAAAAGTGTTGAATCATTGAGGTGTTCCTGGGTAAATAGAGGCCATTATTTTTTATTATGAATGAGACACCCATTGTGATGTTGATGACGATCTTTGGCAGGCGAATCGCGACGGGGTGCTGAGCCGCACGCCAGAGCACAACAACGACCGGGTGCTGAGTCTGCAGAACGCCACGGTGGTGTACGACCTCCTCACCATCGCCCTCGGCCGACGCGGCCAGTACGACATGCTGGCCGAGGTGAGCGTAGCAATCCCATTGATTCATCGATCATCCATTTCTTTTTTTTTACACTCGTGGTCTTCCTCTTCTTCAATCCCCTGGTCTTTCCGACTTCTGAGGCGTGTCTGCTCATGTGCCATCCTGCCTCATGAGAGTGATTCGTTTTTGATACAGCGCTCGAGGACGATACGCCGCGCGTCTCATCTAAAACATTTCAAAGAGCACCCCCCCCCCCTCCCCAGAGTGGTAGCGATCTCTGTGGGCATAAAGTTACTGAGCACCTAGCCTGCGAAACGGGCATTAGTCTGCGGGTAGGTGGCGATGATTGCCATGTGTAATCCCAATTGAATGATTTGAGAGTAGTGTTTGAATTTGGCCGGCACACAATGGCCTACTCTTGCGAATGTTGTCAGGGGATCTATGAAGTCACTGTGTAGGGGACGGCGTGAAGTGTCATCAAGGTGATTACACCTGCTGGTTTCGAACCGTGAACCTCTGCATCAAGCGGCGAACGCGCTCTGGCAATATGTTAAAAAGCATGTGTCTGGAAGCACGTTTACCTTTTGTAACAGTTCTGGACAAATGTCTCCTTGTGAGTGCTGGGCTTCAGAATCAATTTGAATCCCTACACGTGTAACGGGTTGATGTGACCTGTTTCGCCACTTGGGGTGGGGGGGGGAGCGAGCCTTCACCAGACTGTTAGCGCCCTGAGAACGATTGTTTAAGGGCGTTTTATAAATTTTAATTATAAAAAAATTATTATAAAAATAAGAGTAAGTTTTTTTTATTGAATCTCACCTACGAAATCGTGACGAGGGAGCGAAGTGGTATTCACCTAAAATAATTGTATTATCACGATGAGAAGGAATGCTGTTGCTTTAGAGTTTTTTTTGTTTTACAAGTGGACGAGATCAAGTGTGTTTGCCGAGCACTGACCGCCGGTCCTCAGATTAGCACGGTTGGCTACGTAAGGTGCGAAAAAAGTTTAACATACATACAGTACATCGAGACTTTACGTATGATTTGTAAACGTGTGTGCGAGCCGCAATGCTCAGCATGCCCGTGTTGTAATATCACCATCGTCGTCAGCTGTAATGCGGAATTCACAAAGCGGATTTCAATGTGCAACCACCAGGATTGTATTCTCTCTGCACACTGCTTTACATCGGAAACATGGCCCTCTTTGCTTTTTGCAAATCCTCCTTTGCATCTTACACTTGAAATGCCATCAAAATATAAACATATCACTGTGATCTTACATTAATATTGGTCAGTCCTCGATATGCTTTTAGAGTCTTCTTCATTCAGACACCATATGTGTGTTTCTGTAAAACACACTGTATGAGCTGTGGCAGAGGATCATGGGTAATTATTTAATACACAGGGAAGTATTTTTTGCTATGTTAGAATGTGTTCGTCGTCCGTCAGTCTACGAATTTTCCGGACAATCTTTAATGCGGTCAACTTCTGTTTAAGCCGATTACTGGACGAGATGCTTGAGGTTGAAGCCAGTCAAGAGTTTCGCTGTTTCAACAAATGTTGTTTGAAAAGCATTGGTCTGGAACAGGGGTCGGCAAACAAAATAACAACAAGAGACATTTTTTTCGAAGTCGTGAAAAAAATTCAATATTTCAAGAGCCGCAATGCACATTCATACGAGACGGTGGTCAATAAATGACGTCACGCAGCAGTCCTTAAAGAGCCGCAGGTTGCCGACCCCTGGTCTAGAAGATGCCATAGGCTGACGGACCAAACTAATTGTACATGGAGACGTGCGTATTTGCCTATACAATACAATGTGAATTACGTCTGGAGTCTAAATGTGACAAATGCATCTGAAGACAATATGGGACCTTTCTTGGCAGTATTAAAATATAACAATTGGTGTTACCCTTTCTGGCAATAAAACAGTTGTGTTAAGATGTTAAAACACCAAACGGAATCCTTACTCAAGGAATCCTGTCTGCATTAACCACACTACTTGTGGTGAACATGCAAACAAAAAACATGCTCTGATAACATGTGCGTTGTCTTTGAAACTGATTGGTCCACACCAGAGACAGCTATTTTTTTGCATGCTCACCACAGGTACGTGTGGTTAATGCAGACAGGATTCCTTGAATAAGGATTCTGTTTCGTGTTTTAACATCTTGACACAGCTGTTTTATCGCCAGAAAGGGTAAAACCTATTGTTATGCATCTGAATATACTTTACAGAAACTCTTAATTCATTATTATTTACGTATGCAATGATTTTCTAAGTTTGTTTCGAAGGCCTATATGGCCTGCCCTCAATTATTTGAGCATGAAGGAAAATCACTGTTGCTAGAATCCTGAGTTAAAACTGAATGCACTTATGTTTGCCTTCTCATTAGTATTGTGCTTGGACATTGTCATTATTTTATTGTTGCATTTGTGCTATTCCTGTTTTTAACCTGGTAGTACTTCTTGGAAAATTGACTCTTAGTCTTCACGGCCTCGTAGGTAAATCATTCATGTTGACGATGATCATCTCAGCCCATTGTGTTCATAAAAATATGCGGAGTGAAATGTGTATTAATGTAAGGATTACTTTTTTTTCTTTTGAATAACGTGACCACGTTTTGTACATATATGCAAGCTTTGGTGCACAAGTGGATTTTGAACTTTCGGCATTACGGTGCTTATTATTGGCTGCAGGATTTCACGGTGTTAAGGATTAACTTGAAAGTGCGAAACAATTACCGCACCTGACCTCTGCGTGCTCTTTAATGGATTTGGCGGCATTGCTTTGTGAAATCCCACCCTGTATTATGTGCACACTTTACACTGTGGCAGAAATTCGAATGTATGGCCAAACGTTCACCGACAAAGGGGACATCTGCAATTTGAATACGACAGCATGATTGCTGTCAGTCCACTGAATTCATCACCTATGTGTATATTAATGCACGCGTGAATACAACTATACGTGCGTTTGTTTATATAGTAGGAAATAATAATGATACATAATACCCTTTTACTCAGGAATGCCTCACTGATTCACAAGATGTGTATTAATAAGGGTCCTGCATTGGGTTATTTAAATACATTTCTGCGGAGGGAGCTGGTAGGAACGTTGGGTTGCTCGGTCAATGGCCAGGCTCAACGGCGGCGTGGTGTATTCCGCAAATATGCCCGACTGTGAGATTGGGCACAAGTCGGCGTGAGTAGGTTAAACGTTGAGTTTTATAAGGGCACCACGGGGTGACCAGCCCCTCCCCACCCAGCCCCACCCCTCCCACCCCTCACCCAGCCCCTCCCCACCCAGCCCTTCCCCACCCAGCCCCATCCTCCCCACCCTTCCTCCCCATCCAGCCCTTCCCTCCCCACCTAGCCCCTCCTGTACGACGGATGGACGGACACAATAATCCCCTGTGGGCTGGTGTAACCAGGAGGTCCTACCAGTACCGATTCCATGAATCAGTTTTTGGTATGTTGGATGAAACTGGAGCTCCTGGTTAAAAACTCTCTTGACCTAGTAAGGAGATAACACTCGACACACCGCACAGATTTAAATATCCATCCCACTACTGCAAGGTCCCGGCCACTACACAGCTAACGTGTTTTGGGTTTGATCTCCACATCAGCTCAGGTATTCAAGCAAATGCGCAACCTCTAGCTTTGGTTGAACCTAATGAAGCCACCCAAAGAGGCAATGCCTGTTGGAAAAAAACCCAAATATATTGTGAATAATGATTGTGAAGTTGGCTACAGTGCAGCAGCATTGAGGATTGTATCGGATAAAACCAATAAGTTGTCATGATGGCCTCAATGGCATTCAGCCACCAGAGCGAAGCCACAGTGGATGAATTGTGTGCTCCTTTTGGACATTTTATTTGGTCTGCAATCACTTCCGTCCTGAGTAATTATCTCAAATACCCATTTGCTTTGGTGCCTCGAGGGGTGTACTGCATGGGAGGCGTGGTACAAATAATAATAAAAAAGAATGAGTCGTGTGAAATAAGGTGCAGTGAAAAAAGTGTGAGATTCTGCCACCAAAATTGCCACACAATGCATTAAGAGTAATATGAATAACTTGAATCCCCTTGTCAGTTCACTGATGGATGAAGCCTTCCCGCATGTCATGTCGGCAATGGCGGTTGCTTTGACTTTACCCAAACATGATTGGCAATGCGGGTTTGGTATAGAAGGGGGTAGCCAAGATTGACTCGGATATCACCACTCTTGTGAGCCGGTGGACAGGATAAATATTCAGTTCACCGCGTTTCTGGTGGTTGAGGACACTGACCACTGCAATCCCCTACTCCCCACCAATGTTTTGAAGCCCACTGTATGTGTGTTGAATGTTTAGTTAAAGTTTTGTTGCACTCGGGGTGACCATTACTAACGTTAAATATGTATTACAAGTTGGATGTACACACGTGTCTCGGATTGTTCTTAACATTCCTCTACATTTCAATCAACACGCAAAAATGCATAAAAAGCGCACTCCACCTGTGTGCATTATGCAAAAATTTGTCCTAAGTTATTCAGAAATATGTTTCAGTTATGAGGAGCTTCTCCTCATCTATCGAATAAGTGACTTGCTTTGGATGGAAATTAATTTAAATATTCCTCCCTCAAAACGTTTTGCCTGTCCACGCCTGTTTACCCGGTGATGTTGAGAACATCGACAAACGCATCGGTGCAGCTGCCCTCAAACGTGGTGCTGCAGGCTGCCGGAAGGCGGGCAAACGTAACACGAGAGGTGAAGTCCTATTCGTGCCCATGTGCATGTCCTTCGGCGCAGGCCAAAATTGTGGGTAATTTATGAACACAAGGTGAGTTACGGTGTAAAAATAGCCGCGTTATGGTTACTAACGTGATGCAATAATGGCTGACTGATGAGGGAGTGCTGTTTTTGGTGCATATGCCGTGTGGTGATTTGTACACGGCTGTATTTTAGCCTCATTTTTGTGTTTTTATGGATAATACATCACTGAAAATTATTTATACTGAACACTTCCTAGCCATGGATAAGAGAAATATAGTAATGCAAAAGTAAAAACAAATACTTTTGTGCATTTCAGTTTTCCCTCGCGCTACTTTGATGGTGTGTTATTCAGGGAAGATGATAATTACGAGGCAGAGATGCTGAGAAAAATAATATTGACTGGGTTGCGCCAGTCAAAAACAACTGTATGGAGAGTGATTAAATGACGTATGTAGTGGCGTCTTAAAAGAAACATCATGGGTTACAATAATAGTTGGGACAAAAGCTGAAAACTGCGTTTAGTCAAGTCATTGTGTCCACTCTCCCACAAACATTGGAGGGGTGGTTCTGTCCATTGGTTGACCAGAACCAATGGTGGAAATTCCACATTCCTATGCCAGGGGATCAGTCTGAAGATGTCAACCACTTGTGACTAAATGGGCAAAATGTTGATATTCACTTACAGGGATATTATAAACTGCATGCCTGTGATTGTTTCTTGGTTATAACATGAAGGTATATTAATACACATTAACACTGTCTGAGCTACATTTATTATCCCTCCCATCTCATTACACTGATTGAAATCACTTATTGGTAATTGCGATGTTAATGAGTTTGAATATCATAATGCATGCAGCTGTAGTATAGCAATTACCCCAGATGTAATAGCAATGGCATGGTTTTCGTAGGTGGCCAGGTGGTTTTGGGGTAACAGGAACCATGTGAAAGCCCTGAGCTGCTGCAATTTATTGAGTTGTGTGAAATGTATAGTTCAAAGGGTCTTATTGATGTATATGCTGCTACGGTGAATTATGGGGATTAAAATAATTTTCTAATTTACTGACTGGCGTCTGCTTCGAAGGCACGAAGATTTTACCACCAAATGTATGTGATGAATTGTTGCGATTCAGGGGTTCTGTTTTAGATTCAAGGATCGATTGATTTTCTTTAACATTGTGGTGAATGGTAGGACCTCTCGTGGCTGCAAGGGAGACCCAGACCGATTCCATATAACACGTAAGAATGATACGCATAGATTGTTACAGATGTGCATTGAGGCATGAAATCAGAGGATCGATATTAACTTAATGAATCGATGCATTGGAACTCCCCAACCGTTTTTACTCCGTGAAATCACTTAGATCCTTTGTTTAGATGCCCATGACCTGACACGGCATGGGGGAGGCCTTCATCCAGCAGTGGATTGAGAGAGGGTTGAAGGTGATTATGTATGAATGTTGAACGTAAGATGTGTCACGTGAGATGTGTCACGTGAGATGTGTCACGGCGCTGGTTTCGTGTCGCCCGCAGTGCCTGGAGCGAGCCATGAAGTTTGCCTTCGAGGAGTTCCACCTTTGGTACCAGTTTGCTCTGTCACTGGCTGCTGCTGGCAAGGTGAGCACACGTCACCCACTCAGTGACTCATTCACTTACTCACGTCATCATCCCTCCTGTCACTCATTCACTTACTCATTCACTTACGTCGTCATTCTCCCTGTCACTCATTCATTTACTCACATCGTCACCCTCCCATTCACTCATTCACTTACTCACGTTGTCATCCTCCCATTCAGTCATTCACTTACTCATTCACGTACTTAACTTTGTCCATGTCCATCTGACTGCTGTATCTTCGGTGACCAAAATTCCCAACCCAAAAGATAATTTATCTTTTTTGTCCATATTCGGGTTTTTTTTCGTATCTTACGTTTTGTTTTATCTGACATGAATATTGGTATAAACAACAACAGCACCATTACATTTATAAAGCTCTTAACAGTCTCACTGCAATATGTAGTAACTCTAAAACAAGATAAAATTAACAAATATGAATACACCTCATTGGTGATTAATTAAATGTGATGAAATCCTATTGAACAGATGTCTTCAGGCATGATTTAAAAATTGGCAGTGCATCGGCGCAGATGCTACTGAGAGGTAAGGAGTTATGAACATTAGCAGCTGATGATGAAAAGTTTCTCTATCCCGTGGTGTTAATAGTCAGTTATCTTGTAAATGGAGTAAAGTGAATGGAGTTGTTTACTCCATTCACTTTACTCTATTCACATGACATTCAAAAATGGTAGTTCTTACTTGCTAAATATTTATATTTTTCTCAATCCATATCTGTAAGAGGGCCTCCTCCATGTTATGCGGGTCGTGGGAGTTATTTGACCATGTTTCACCGCAGTGGCCAGTGCAGATTGGTGAAGATGGCCAGTGTAGACGTGAGAGCGTTGAAGTGCGGTGTGAGGATGATGTTTTCTCCACTCCCCGCCGCTGCTGCCACCAAATGAACCTCATGGCGGGATACCGGAATCCCAAATAAACGGAAGTCAAACTCGTAATTTATTTTTGGCAACTCCGTCCCACCGCGCACATAAACGCCGCGACCCACCTGGCGCGGATCATTCGGTAGTCATGTCATCCAAGCGCAGCGAGGACGAATGTGCAGAAGAGCTGAACAAGCGAATGCGCTCATTGCTCGGGTATGGGCAGGATCATAAGTCTTATCCAAAGCTTCATAACGTTATGCATAATACACAGTTAAACTGCTCTCTTATCTTAATTATTATTTGTGACCTACCAATGTCTGCAGGCAGGATCAATCGATGACGATCCTATTACCTGCAGATATTTAACAGATGAGATGCGTTTCACCGTTAATTCCTCCTGTTTGATGATACTTCTCTTGTCCGTATGCATCTGTGCGGTTAGGTGTTTTTTTTGCGGTTAAGCCATAGTCCCCACATACCGCTCGTATCAATGCGGATAAGAGGAGCGTCGACCCACTACTCTGTAGAGTAACATTGGTATAAACGCTTGTTACAATATGAACAACGCATTGAAAACGCGTACTATTTGATGTACTAAATTTTGATTTAAAGCTTTCGTGACTGCAGGGATTCATATTCTTGGTTCTTTCGGTAAAGTCACGTAGACCGCCACTTTTTAAAATTTTCTTGCTGTGGATTTCACACCTGATGATGATTGCTTGTGTTGCAGTAGAAACGTCGTGAGAATTTTTATTGTTTTATATTTATATATTTTTATTATTTCCCTTCTATGTGACTTTACCGAAAGAACCAAGAATATTTTATGTACTCTTTACAGAGTGTGTTCACAAATCCACACTGAGAAACACGTTGATTGATAGAGGGGTGTATATTATTTTTTCAATAGTGTATTTAAATAGAGGTACTGCAGGTAAGTAGTTTTCAGTTTTAAAGGCATAGTTTAACAAGACAACACTTGCCACCATCCTTCAAACCCATTGGTGAAAAAGAGCAAAGTTTTTGTTTACATTATCATATAATGTTTATGCGAGAGCCGGGGGCTTATGGGACCCCAGGGTCCCGCCATAAGGTTCATATAGCCTGCCGCTTTCTCGGTGTATTCTTCTTGTCTCGTGTGGCCGCAGTGGAAACTAACAGTTTTTGATACATGTCAGAGTTAAATGCTAAGTTTTTTTCCACCAATACAAGGAGGCAGTTGACTTTATGGGATTGCAGCAACTCCGCCAGGATGTTGCATGGATGGCGCATTCGTCGATGATGCGTTTTATGGGTTGGACTCCACCGCAGTCGCAGTTCAGCGATTCTTTGATCTTCCATTTGTGGAAGGTGTACACGTTGCGTCCCCCAGCGTAGTTTCGCAAAGAGAGAGGAGCCCGGTTCTTTCCACAGTCGGGTCTGGATAAGGTTCGTATTGGTGATAATTTCCATAGCCGCCCACAAATTCGTCCAGCGAGTGCCGATGTCGTTATTTCTGGCTGCTAGAGTGGAGGCACGCATCCAGACAGGTTTCTTGGATTTCAGCCGATGGAGTGGGGCTTCTTGTTGTAGGCCTTGTTGGAGCAGGGAGAGACTTAGATGTCCATAATCTCGTGGTAGTCCCCGGTTATTGCGACATCACGTTGGATGTTGGCTGGGGCGATGTTCGCCGTTGGACTTCAGCGCGGTGCTGCTGATGATACCTAACAATGTATGTTGAACGGAGGTGCCGGGAAGGACAACAAACTAAACACAATAAAGCGGTTCTAAAGAAATGTGTTTGCAATGTAGATTTAAAAGTGACAGGTCCAGTGGCTTGGAAGGAAGAGCATTCCAGACGGCTGCAGAAGCGCATCTGAAAGCGCACGATGCAGTGACCGTCTTTGTTCGATGTGCGGTGTCGATTTTGTGGCATCGACGAGGTTTGTGTGAGAGATGGCACTCCACATTGTGTACTAATAGTAATTTATCGTTTCCTTTCTATCACCACCATCATCACACCACCGTACGTTATTGCACCGCACATCACAGTGCATCATCACACATCGCTATCGTCGGACCACATGAGGCCGCCGGCGGCGGTGAGGTATTCTTCCGCAACATAGGCCCGGGTGAAAATGTTTAGCATGATAATGCGGACTCTTGAGTGCTCTCAAGTGTTATTTAATAATTTATTTACGTTGAAGACTGCGGCGGGCTCGTGCAACATCCGAGTTATTGACGTGCTTCTCCAGTGAAAATATGCACGCCCGCATCTTTGCAACAACAATCCCACGCTGTTGGCTGCATAAACATGTCAGTAAAAGTGTAACGAAGTATAATTCATCGACCGCAGGCTGTTTTCGAGGAAATGTCAACATTTAAGTCTATCACAGTTTTTTTCCTTCTTCTTCCTGCGTCCTTCCCCAGCGCAAATGCGGATGAATTATTTAACAGCCAAATGCATGCCTAGCTCTGACCGTTTGGGTGGGACATGCGGCTGTGTTTTTATTTGTGTCGGCAGTGCCTCGTGCATTCTGGCCATGGTGCCGTTTAACCTAATGCACTTGCACCTTGTCTTACAAAAAGAGGTGCGTGTGTGCACGCGCGTGCTTGCTCGCGCACACACACGCGCCCACATGCCTGCCCACCCACCCACCCGCCTGCACGCCTGTCCACCCACCCACCCGCCTGCCTGCCCATCCACCCGCCCGCCTGCCCATCCACCCACCCATCCGCCTGCACGCCTGTCCACTCGCCTGCCTGCGCACCCGTCTGCCCGCCAGTGCGCCAGCGCGCGCGTGCGCACACATCCGGAGAGGCAATTATGCGCGGCGTCTCGCCTGTGCGGGGCTGATTGGCGCTGTACCCATGCCTCTCCCATTGGCCAAATTTTCCGCTCTCCGAGCTCACCATGTGACCAGTCCTGTGAGGCCACAGCTGCACTGCAGTAACTCTCCCTGCTCTGGCGGCAGCTGATGCGTCTCCCACGCCCTCCCTCTCGCTGTGATGCCCCCCCCCCACCCGCCATCTGAAAGCCGCATCTCCCGCATCTCCCGCCCCGGCTCTCCTGTGACACCAGCTTTCACAATTCCACCCAATTTTCACCCTGCGTCTCTCGCCGTTCACACTCCCTTGTACCCCAAGCCTCTCATTCGCGTTACCACCCTCAAATTGGCTGCTGTTTTGTATCTACTTGTAAGCGTCGTGTCCTGGGATGTGTGTCTGGGAAGTCCTTGTTTGATTTTCAACAGCAACATTGAATTCCATGTGGTTCTATTTTTGCAACGAGTAATTTTAAACCTGCGTATAGCATGTGTGTACCTATTGCCATCAATAATGGTGCAAAGCGTAAGCATTTGTACCCGCTTGGAAATGTTTTTTTGTCATACAGAAACATCACGTGTTTAAGGGCATTTGATAAACCCGCCCCTTCAGTGTAGAGAATTCCCTACATTCTCAGCGCAGGACAAATTTACTGAACAGCCGCATAAACCATCCACTGCCCCCACCGCCACGGCAACCGCAGGGAGGCTGTGACGGAGCATACTGTCGCTGCCTTAAGAGTTCCCCGGGCCCTCTTGCCACCGCGCATTAGCGTCAGCACATGGTGAGCGCATGCCGCTGTAGGATTAGCGGCTCCGTGGTGTTCTCGTGCCTGGCCTTTTGGAGACGCATGTACAACCGAGTCGCAGCGAGTGCAATGAAACGACATTTCCGCTCCGCCCTTCCGTTTGCGTGTGCGCGTATTTAAATAGACGAATAAATAAAGCAACCGCAGGACGTTCGAGATTAAATGATGCGCCATAATTGCAAGCGGAGATCGGAGTAGAGGCCTTTGGTTTGACAGCTCCATTGGGTCACGAGCATTTTGATTAGTTCACACCGCCTCTTTGGACGCCAGATTCGTGTCTAAGCTCGACTTGTGGCTTTGATCGTTTACTTCAAACCGACCTCGTTTCATGAATGGTAGCACTTCACGTTTATAAAATGCTTTGCTATTGACTCATGAAGATTTTATTTTGGTTAATAATTCATTTTTTATTTCGGGCAGCTTGAAGGTTGAGCAAAAATTTCCACTCTGCATGGGTGGTGACTTTTGTGTTGCCAGCCCCTTGCCATGTCCTTTCCGTAAGCGCCCGGTAAGTTCGTGCGCTCACTCCGAAGCTGTATTGTAATTAGCCCACGTAAACGCGCGGCCGTGAATCGTGCTGAATGAAAAATAGGAACTGCATTCTGAAGGCGGAACATTCCAGAAAAATACAATGGGCTCAACGCAGGGCACGAACCAGTTAATTAAAAGCTGTTGAGTAGCTGTTTCGCAGACAGCTAATGTTCGTTCTTAAATTAAAGTGCGCTCACCAACAACGAGACGGCGCTATAGATAGAACTAAGCGTGGTCACGGAGGTTTTTATTTGCCCAACATGTGTTTAACAAAACAGTTTAAACCACAAAAAAATTCACCCTCCATACTTGGGCGTCCTCGCTGTGTGAGGAACGCTCGGCTAAACTGTGCACGTGTTATGCAACTCTGTCGATTCAGTACACGGCATGAGTCACGGGAAGAGAAATGTGCTGGCCGTGTAAGGTCTTGTCATTTATTCACGATGACGACGTAGATGATAATATTAATAACAGTAATGACGAAACGAGAAGCATTGATTTATTAAAATTCTCGTCTGTTGATCACAGTGCATGATAAATGAGCCCCAAAATGCATTATTCACTGTCTGTAGAATAAATCGGAGCTGCTGTGGCTTAATGGTTCGCACACTGGACATGCAATCCAGAGGTCACCGGTTAGATTCCATATTCGGCCCTCCAGTTGATACAATGGCAATGTTTCTGTCCACCCAGCGGAATAAATGGGTCGGCTGCAATCAGTGGACCAGCGGGTCACGTGTGATGGACTAAATTG